>NC_057801.1:176788314-176893668 GCF_018294505.1 Triticum aestivum
CGCCGTTAGATAGGTTAAATCTTTGCCGTCCGCCCCCCTTTGCCGTCCGCTGTTTTGCTCTTTGCCGTTGGCTAGCGAACGACAAAGAGGGGGGTCGTTAAGTTTTTTTAAGCAGCTCATCAGTGGGGCCCCCCTCCCTCTTTGCCGTCCGCTAGCCGACGGCAAAGCTTCTTTGCCGTCCGCTAGCTGAAGGCAAAGAACTGGCTGATGGCAAATATGATCTTTGCCATCAGCCAGTTCTTTGCCGTCTGTTTTTTGGAAACGGACAGCAAAGACCTCTTTTGCCGTCTGCTAGCAGACGGCAAAGAAAGGGCTAATGGAAAATCCTCTGATTCCAGTAGTGCAAGGCTGTAGAGTTTGAGCAGGACTAGATTTGCTGCGCTCACATAGGGAAAGGTATCTAAACATAACAAAAGTGGGACCAACACAAATATGCTCCTTGGTTGTTTGTTCTTTGTTGCAACAGACTGTGCATCACCCCACTACATCGGTAGATGCACATGGTGCTGGTGCGTCCACTATCTCATGCAACTCTTTAGCTGTTGTTAATCTAAGGCCCTGTTTGGTTAAAAACTCCCTAGTCCCTACCTCCTTGGTTCTAGGGACTAAGCATGGACTAGAGGTTATTAAATGACATGCTAAAAGACCATGTTACCCCTAGTAATGAACTAATAGACATGAGGTGCGATGCGTGGCAGGGGCAAATGTTGGAAAAAGTTCCAAAAAGACTCTCCCTCGGGGTCTTATTTCTTTAGTCCCAAATGCCCACTTTTAGTCCCTAAAACTCCCTCCTGTTTGGTTTAGATGGGACTGACACGGAGTTTTTTTAGTCCCTCCACCAAAATGCCCCTGTAAACAAACACCCTCTAATAATGCCGCTGGAAAATTGATGCAATGCCATAGTTAAAAGCAAATTACATGTTTGACGAATTTTATTGTTAATATAATATCTCTATTAATATTAATCAATGCCACCGTTTGAGAAATGCTACTGTCTTGCTTTCTTTCCCATTTAGATAAGGTAGATGCTTCTTTTTGTTGGCTTCTGTGTCATCCACCGTTATTGACCACTAGTTGTTTCCTTTGCACCTCTGTGTAAATAGGGTTATCTACTTCACCTCATTGCCATTGTGACCTTTTGTTGCACTGCACAAAACACTTTCGTTGCCATTGTGTTTTGTGCAGTTCAACCAAAATGTCACACCGACAATGTTGCTTGATTGCTTGATCTTAGTGGAACTGCACAAGAGGAGATCTTACTTCCTATCCGTGTTGGCAAATTTGGTTAAGATCTTCTTCTTGTGAGTTTTTTGAATTCCGCGTCATGAGAGGTCAGTACTAGCCTTCTTTCACATGATTCTGCAGTGTGAGTTTTATGTTGTGCTACTTGTACGGTAATGTTGCTTGATTTTAGTGAACTGCACAAATGGAGACAAGACTTCCAATCTATATGTACATCGTAATATCCCATTGAGGTAAGATAAGGATATTTCACAACTATTGGCCTGTATTTTGCCACTTTCATCAGAAAATTAATGTCATTGTTTAGTGCTATACTTGTGCAACCTAATTGACATGCCAAATCTTACATTGAAGGAGAAGCTTGTCTGTTATTGAACCAAGTGATGAAGGGGAAGAACAAGTGGAAGAAAAACAAAAATCAACTCCCGATGCTGTAATGAAGCACTGGAACTGTGATGACACAAGTAATGATACAGTTTTGCATCTCAATTTATTGCTATGGCTGGAACGAGCAATTGTTTTGCCACTGATTTGATGCCACTCTTAATGTAATACATAATTATCTCTACTTGTGCAAATAGGGATCTTCTTTGAAGATAGCATGTATTTTAGTGGAACTACACAAGAAGATGTTGGAAACATTAAACTAATCGAGGAATATATAGTAAGCATGGCCACCACAGTAGATAGCAACAGATGGTTCCGGAGAAGTGCTTCATCTGTATGCTCTACACAATAAGCCACCTGAGAAAGGTTGGTACTCGCCCACTAATTTGATCCATATGGTTGAGCTTTGTCATCTCTATTGGCGTTGTGCTTCTGTTTAGATATTGTCATCAAAAAGTGGTATTGTCCTTGAGAAGTGCTTCATTTGTGTTGTTTTAAATATTTCCTTTCCTTTTTTGAGCAAACAGGGATGCTAGCATTTAGTTGTCCTCTTGTCTTTGCACAACAAGATCATCCTCCTCTGAAGAAGAATATGGAGTACATGAACTGACTAGTTCCGATTATGCTAGGATGAAGTTGCCCTGTCTATCTTCTCATCAGAAGGAGTAGTTGAAGGATGGTTACATTACCCCTCACAAGACCAAACTAACTTCAGCTCAGAAGGACTGAAAAATCTCCATTTTCTTGTTGTGATGCGCGAGTACAATGTTATTCTAGGATTCTTTCCGATGAGTTCCATTTTTCTAAAAGTGTGCTCTACATGGACCATGTAGGTGCCTGTTTAAACTATCAATTCATAGTACATCTTGCTTTATACTAATCACTTTTTTTGTATTTGTGCAAACAGGGGTGCTCAGCTTGATTTCAATGGGAACTGCACAAAATATAATGAATACATCGAATCATTCATTTCGACCACAAGAAAGGAGGTGCCCCGCGAATTTGGTTGATTTTGTTGGAACTGCACAAGAAGGACAACTGGTTTATTTAGCACGAGGTGCCATGTCAATGTCCGAACTGATGGCAAACCCTGTCCATTCCACAATCGTAGGCATTTGATATTTTGGAGTGGGACAACCTTGTCAAATTTTGCTCACTGATTTTAGCAAGAAGACATGCGTTTGATATTTTTGAATGGGACGCCCTTTGCTGTCAGTAGCGTCAATCCATTTTTTATTTAGTTCTGAAGTAAATATTGGCTCTGACATGTGAATTGCTGAGATGCATAATCATCGATTGTTTTGAATGTTCTCTATGAATTGCTAGGCTTGTGTTTGATTGCAATGTACAGGAATGCTAAAAAGCTGCTCAAACTCTTTGTACTCCTTCTGTTCCTTTTTACTTCGCACATTGTGAAAGTGCAAACTTTTTTCTATAAGATTGGTCAAAGTAGAGATACTTTGACTGCAGACAAAACTTGTATGCAGACTAGAAAGGACCGGAGGGAGTACGTGTGAAACTGCTGCGAACGAGGTGATCACCCTGGGAATAATGCTAGTACCTATTGTTTTGCATGTTCATCCAATGCCAGTGATACAGGAATTCGAACTAATCGAAATAAATTCATTCATACACAGTTGGATTTGATACAAACATGCTGGATTTCATTACATTTCATACATTCTTCAACTAAAAAGGGGTGCACTAACCTATAATTAATTAACTGAAGCTACTCACCTGTGTCCGGCTGAGCCGAACAGAAGCTTCAGTGACTTAACTGCAGGTGAAGTTGTGTAACGGACATGTGGCCCAGATGCCTGTTGGGCCCACGTGTCAGTCAGCCAACTGCACTAGCAGTTAAGTAGAAGCAGCATCCTTCTCCAACATAGCTCTTTGACTCCACGTCGCCCGCCAAGAAGCTAACCGACTGTCAGTGGTCAACCCGCCTAGCTTGTCATAGCGATTAGGGAAACTAGGAGCCCAATGATCAGGATCCCCACATGACAAACACCTTTATTCTTGTCATTCTTCTTCTTGAAGTTCGTGTGTTGCACAGCCTTGTTCTTCCCGTCAAACTTTAATTTACCATCAAACTTGCCTTTGTTCTTGAACTTGTGGGGCTGGAAGTTCTTCTTCTATACCAGATTGGCACTAGATCCTCCCTCAATTCCAGGAGCACATGTGTCCTTTGATCTCGCCTTTTCTTCCACATCAAGAGTGCCAATGAGATCCATGAAGGAGGAAGCTTAGTGATGATAGCTCCGCCAACAAACTTGTCTGGTAGCATACAACTGAAGTGCTCAAGTTCTCTAGCAAATGACTGTATCTCATGAGCTTGCTCAACCACGGAGTGCTCTTCAATCATCCTGTAATCATAGAATTGCTCCATGATGTACAACTCAGTGCCAGCAACCGGAGGTTAGCAGTGGTTGCCTTACTTGGACCCGAGCGGAGGTGACCTACTGTGTTCTACTCTTCCTCGTTTTCTGTGTGGCACGGCCTCACTGGCAGCAAGGCGGGGCCTCGGCGGAGCCGGCGATGTCCTCTGTCTCGTTGCCGATGGGCGGTGCCTCGCTGGAATGGGGGAAATCCTCCCCCTCGTTGTCGACATGGTGGGGCCTCGGCAAAGCCGGCGGTGTACTCTGCCTCGTTGTTGGTGACGCGGGGCCTCGGCGGAGCAGGGCCTCGTCGATGCCAGCGGAGCGGGGACTCGTCGGAGCCGGCATTGTCCTCTGCCTCATCCTCGGTCTCGCCAAATAGCGCGTCGCCCGCTTCATCGCCCTCTTTGTAGGTGGCCGCAGCCTCTGCCACCCGCATGTTGTACCGCCAGCACTCGAGGCGGCCCTCGTGGGCGCAACGGTACGAGTGGAGCAACGCCTCCTGCTCTGCCCGCTCCGCGGCGATCTACTCCTCCGTGTGCAGGTGCTCCTGGAGGAGAAGGTGGTTGTAGGTGGCGTCGGCCTGTGCCCCAGAACTACTCCTTACGCTTCTGCCTCACCATGTTCATATATAGGGCACAGGCCTCGCCGATGGTCATGGTGCAACGCACCAGCGAGGATGGCGCAGAGAAGGGGGTTGGCGCCGGATCATCGACTACCATGTTATCCATTGGGACGTCGTCGTCCTCCGGCTTCCTGCTGACCAGCCAGTCAGCAGCAATGGCTGCCCTCTCCATGTGGTCCGTCGTCCGCCCGTCCCGAAGAGCGCTGGAGCGCGAGGAAGCCATGGTGGGCAGTAGTGGTGTGGACAAGAGAATGGGAACGGATGCGGATGACTGCGGCTATGGCCGGTGCAACAGTTTATATAGCAATGGTGGGCGGCGGGTGGACGGACATGTGGCGCCGGAGTATCCGCCTCGCCAACCGCATATCATTAATGTGGGCGGCAGAAGGATAGACAGATGGCACTTGTGTCGTTTGAAGGTGGAGCAATCGCCTGCACCGGGAAGTGGGGCGGGCGGTGCTGACCGTTTTGGGAGGAAAGCGCGTGTGGGCAAGGGAGGCGGTCTGGGTGGGCCAGGGCAGTCAGACCCGTGCTTGGCAGTGGGTCGGTCCAGCAGCCGGACATGCTGGCTTGCCAGCTAGCTCGCCGAGCTGAGCGACGACAATCAGACGATGGACGTAGCTTCCAACCAGGAGCCGGTGCCACTGTCCAAGCCGGTTCATGCCGTGCTCACCATAGAGCAGGTGCGGCCTCACTTCAACGCCCTAATGGCAGAAGAGCTACCAGCACAGGAGGACGTGTGCTGCAACCTCCATCTCCTCAACGAGCACTGGTGAACAAGCAAACGACAATGCCGTCGCATACATGTGGCCCTATGATCCTTGCTTCCCAAATGAGTAGTGGGCGCTGTAGCAGACCAACCGTAGGGCCCGTGAGGCCCTCTCCATCGTCCTTCGAGTTGTTGCGCTCGCCATGGCGCCTCCGTCTCGCGTTGTCAACATGGTCAACGGAGATGAGGATGAGGAGATGACTTTACTTGCAGAGGATGACAGTGGGGACCCTGTACGCAAGTGCCTCCTTATTAGTATATAAAACTATAATTTTTTTTGCTTCCTCCTGGTTTCCAGACATCACGGTCCCACACCATTGTCAACCTATGTAGTCAATAAATGAGAGAATTGCACAAGAAGCGGCCGACAGCTGGGACCAAGCACCTCGAGCAGTATTTGTGTTTTTGAGGTGTGAGCACTGCAGAGTTTTTTTGAGCGATGTTTAGCCCAAATATTAAATTTTCTCCTCTAAACAACAATAAAAACATCACTGCAGCTATTAACTGGGCAGGCTATGGCCCGTCTAGCTAGGCTCCCAGATATTAATGTTTTTCAAGCTGAAAATGGCTAGCCCAGCTATACTTTTTTTAGGAATACCGAGGCAAGGTCAAGTTTTTATTCTCTGCCCCGCTAGGATGCAAATCTTTCCTAGGAGGGATGCATTAGGCTTAACAAGAAAATGGGCTTTAAGAAATAACAAATGGGATGTAATTATAAAACTTGGCAGTAACTATAAAAAATGCACCAAACACGTAATTACTTTATAAAATATTATTTTTGGATATTGAAAATTTTAATTTCATTAATTGTTGCGAGCGCAATGTTTCATTGGATTTTTACGTAATATAAATTTATATTGAAATTGTATTTAATCTGACTAGAAATTTCGGGGTAAAAATATTTCGGATCTGATGAAAATGTGGGAAATTTTATTGAATTTTGTTTTGAACGGTTGGTTGAAATGGGTTGTACATTTAACAAACTATAAATGGGTTGTAGTAAATTCCATTAGAATTCAAAAATTGGCTGCACATTTTTACAAATCTCAAATGGGCTATAAGTTCTCCGCCACACACTTGTGTCCTTACTAAGTTGACGCGTCCCCTAAAAAAAGAGAGTTGACGCGTATGCAAGGCTTTGTTAACTTATAGTCAACACATGGTTCTAGCAGCGTTTCGGAAGCTGACCTGTCGGCCTACTGAGTTGACGCGTACCAAGGGCTTTGTCAAGTTAGCCAATATAAACGATTCTAGCTGCAGTGACCGTATGAACGTACGATGTCCATCTAACGGCCGTCGTGCTTCTTCATCCTCTAGTCTTCTTGCTCCAGCCGCCCAAAGCAGCGCCGGTCGTGCCGCCTACTCCTGCCACCCATGGCCGGCTGTGCTGCCGCGGAGGCCTCACTGCCCCCTACTACTCCCACCACTGGCCAGGCCATCCCTCCACTCACCCACACCCCTTGTTATTCTGCAGCGACCGCAGCCTCACACCGCAGCCGAACCAGTGAACCCTCGTACTCCTCTCTGCGTGGGTATCCACTGCTGCTTCTTCCCCGGCTCCGCGTCGTCCCCTTCCTAGGCCTTGCCGTCGTCCACCGCTATGGTGCTCTCGGTGCGGCGTGGTCAATGTCGTCAACGACCGACTTCCATTGAAAGAGTAATGTACATGGAGAGGCTGACAACTGGGTCCACGACAGCTGCAAGGAAGTGCCTCCTTATTACGCGCAAAATGATTATTCTTGCACCTGACAGCGGAGACCCACTGGACGGGCCACCGTATTTCGCAAAAAAATGTTTCCCCCTGACTGCTGGGACCCACCAGCTACATCTTCGTATGCAAGGAAGTGCGTCCGGGCAAAAAAATGATTCACCCCCCTGACCGCTGGGACCCACCAGCTATATCTTCGCACGCAAGGAAGTGCCTGACAGTCGAGACCCACCTGGTCGAAGTGTACGTAGCGTTGTCATTCTGGTCGCGAACGTGTACGTACATACTGCTCGATGTAGAGCGCGCACCTGTCGTACTAGAGGCGCGCATGTAGCATGTACATGTACGTACAGCGGCCAGTGTGCAAGAAAGAAAATACGGCCACGTACGTACATACGGGCGGGGTCTCGAACGCCTACGCGCGCATACGTACGGCCAGAGCTTGTGTACATGGTTGGGTCGGAACGGAGAAACTGCTTCGTCATCATGTTCATGGGGAGCCAACCAGCTGGGTCGGAACGGAATGCGTCGTCGTGTTCATCAGGAGGGCTTGGACGGAACAGCCGATGGAAACGACGCTTGGCATACCGCAGAACAGAGGAAGCGGCCTTGTGTTCGACCGGCCACGTTCGAAACGAGATCCTGTTCATTGGGAGGGGTCTGTTGTACCGCAAAACAGAGGAAACGGACCTCCTACGATCGAAACAGGGGTCCTATTGATCGGGAGGGGTGTGGCGTATCGCAAAATGGAGGAAACGGACTTGTGTTGGAGCACTACGGTTGAAACGGGGGTCCTGTTCATCGGGAGGGGTGTGGTGTACTGCAAAATGGGACTCCACGGGATACTGTTCATCTCCACCGTCGACCCCCCCAGCCTCCACGGGCTATTGTTCATCCACCGTCGACCTCCTCCAGCCTCCACCTGCAACTGTTCATCCACGGGCTCCTGTTCATCCAGCATCCACCGCGTGCTACTGTTCAACCAAGCCTCTCAACAGGCTCCTGTTCAACCACCCCTCCACGGGCTACTGTTCATCTAGCCCTCCACAGTGTACTATTCATCCAGCCCTCCACGGGGTGGTCCTGTTCATCCAGCCCTCCATGGGGTCCTGTTCATCCAGCCCCAACCGGCTCGATCGATCGGGGTGTTGTTCATCCAGAGGCAACACCACGGGGTCCTGTTTATCCACCCCCACTGGGAACTGTTCATCCAAAAGCCCCCAGCAACGCTCACTGTTCATCCAGAGGCAGCATCGATCGGCTTCAGTTAGCAGCAGTAGTGAAGGAATCACTCTATCGGGCTCAATTAACAGCCATCGATCGATCGCTTGGGTTGAGTAACGCGTAGCCTGCAGTGCAATCGCTCGGGTTCAGTTAGAGCCGAACGCCTCGCTCGGGTTCAGTTAGAGCCCAACGCCTCGCACCCACGCGCATGCGTGTATGAGAGAAATGTGCATCGCTCAGCCCCGACCACCCACCGTAACCGGGAACACCTCGATAATTTCCTCGCCCTCGCTTCTACCATGATTTTTTTCCGTCATGGATGATACGTCTCCAATGTATCTATAATTTTTGATTGTTCCATGCTATTATATTAACCCTTTTGGATGTTTATGGGCTTTATTTTACACATTTATATCATTTTTGGGACTAACCTACTAACCGGAGGCCCAGCCCGTATTGCTGTTTTTTTGCCTATTTCAGTATTTCAAAGAAAAGGAATATCAAACGGAGTCCAAACGGAATGAAACCTTAGGGAGCGTGATTTTTGGAATGAACGTGATCCAGAGGACTTGGAGTGCAAGTCAAGAAGCAGCCGATGCAGCCATGAGGGTGGAGGGCGCGCCCCCCTACTGGGCGCGCCCGCTATCTCCTCCTCTCTTTCCCAATCTCCTCCTCTCTTTTCGCTTGCCTTTTTCTGTTTGCTTGTGTGTTGGATTACTTGTTGCCATGGCGCAAGATAATACCAAATTGTGTGATTTCTCGAATACCAATAATAATGATTTCCTTAGTACTCCGATTGCTCCTCTTAATGATGTTGAGTCTTGTGAAATCAATACTGCTTTGTTGAATCTTGTTATGAAAGATCAATTCTCCGGCCTTCCTAGTGAAGATGACGCTACTCATCAAAACAACTTTGTGGATTTGTGTGATATGCAAAAGAAGAAAGATACGGATAACGATATTGTTAAATTGAAGTTATTTCTGTTTTCACTTAGAGATCATGCTAAAGTTTGGTTTTCGTCTTTGCTTAAAAATAGTATTGATTCTTGGAACAAGTGCAAAGATGCTTTTATGTCTAAATATTTTCCTCCCGCTAAGATCATCACTCTTACGAACGATATTATGAATTTTAAACAACTTGATATTGAGCATGTTCCCCAATCTTGGGAAAGAATGAAATTGATGATACGTAATTGCCCTACTCATGGTTTGAATTTATGGATGATCATACAAATTATTTATGCCGGGTTAAACTTTGCTTCTAGAAATCTCTTAGATTCGGCCGCGGGAGGCACGTTTATGGAAATCACGTTAGGAGATGCTACAAAACTTCTTGATAATATTATGGCTAATTATTCTCAATGGCACACCGAAAGATCTTCTAGTAAAAAAGTGCATGCTATAGAAGAAATCAATGTTTTGAGTGGAAAGATCGATGAACTTATGAAATTGTTTGCTACTAAAAATACTCCTCTTGATCCCAACGATATGCCTTTGTCTACTTTTATTGAGAGTAATAATGAATCTATGGATGTGAATTTTGTTCGTAAGAATAGTTTTGGAAACAATGCTTATAGAGGAAACTTTAATGCTAGACCGTTCCCTAGTAATTCCCCTAATAATTATGGAAATTCCTACAATAATTCTTATGGTAATTTTGATAAGATGCCCTCTGATTTTGAGAATAGTGTGAAAGAATTTATGATTTCTCAAAAGAATTTTAATTCTTTGCTGCTCAAAGTTGATGATTTGGCTAGGAACGTTGTTAGACTTTCGCCTGATGTTGATTCTCTTAAACTTAGATCTTCTCCTCCTAAGCATGATATCAATGAGTCTCTCAAAGCAATGAGAATTTCCATTGACGAGTGCTAGATTGCGTGCTAAGAAAGATAGCTTTATAAAGGCATGTTCTTCTAGTTTCCATGAAAATAATGATGAGGATCTTAAAGTTATTGATGTGTCTCCTATTAGATCTTTGTTTTGCAATATGAATCTTGATAATTATGGGACTGAAGATGAGTCAACTTTACCTAGAAGGCGTCCCAAGAATTCAGAGTTTTTAGATCTTGATGCTAAATTTGGTAAAAGTGGGATTGGAGAGGTCATGACTTTAAATAGTATTGAACCCACTATCTCGGATTTCAAGGAATTTGATTATGATAATTGTTCTTTAGAAGGTTGTATTTCCTTGTTGCAATCCGTTGTTAATTCTCCTCGTGCTTATAGTCAAAATAAAGCTTTTACCAAACATATCGTTGATGCCTTGATGCAATCCTATGATGAAAAACTTAATTTGGAAGTTTCTATATCTAGAAAACTTAATGATGAGTGGGATCCTACTATAAAGATTAGAATTAAAGATCATGAGTGTCGGTGTACAAAAGTAGGGGCTCTGCTTTTGACCCCTTTACTTGTGCACGGGCAGTCAGAGCCTCCCACCACGGCCATGCACAGACACGGCAAGAAAGGAAAACCGGAGAGGAGCCGAAGCCACAAAATGAACAAAGCAACAATAAGGACCAAGGACACGAACATCAGATGGGCAAAGCATGTTTTCCCGGCAAGGACCTTGCCGGGGAAGCCTCAGCGGCCCCGGCAGGACCCTTGCCGGGGTAGCTCGCCCACGCCAACCGAGTAAGCCACCCTTGAGCCCATCGACACTTGGCAAACGCGTCGGAAAAAGGCTCGGGAGGCACCTCTATGGTGGCATGTAGTTCTTTGTGAAGACATAGAATGCTCATGATCAAGTAAGGATAGGAAGGCAACCATCCTCACCAAAGGAACCCACAAGACCCCCGGCAAGACCCTTGCCGGGGACGCCAGTGCGCCACAAGAAGACCGTTGCCGGGCCACTCGGCAAGACCCTTGCCGGGCCACCCGACAAGGTTCTCGCCAAGCACACCGGCAGGGCCGCTGCCAGGCCCATGCCAGCTAAGTCTTCACCGCCGTTCGCATACAGCTGCCGACCCAACCAGCTCGGCAGGCACCTGCGTGGCAGCATGCGATCCTTCGTGGAGGCTCCACCATCGCGCCACCTTAGCTGCCTGCCTACCTACAGGGCACCGCATGCATTGCTGGCCAGGGCGCGTGTCGAAGCAAGGGGAGCAGCGATGGACGGGACAAGCCCCGCCCCCGTCCCCGATAATGTGGAGGGACACCTAAGCCTCGCATTTAATGCACCTTGTCCTGTAATACGGGCGATAAGCTCGTGCTACTGTATCACTTTCCACCTCCTGTGTGCCACTGTGGCAGCCCCTTTCGCCTATAAAAGGAGGCCCATGGCACACAGAGAAAGGATTCGGCTCTTTCGAACCCCATAGCACCCAGAGCTAGTTTGAGAGCTCAAGAACACTAATACATCCACCAAAGCAGGATCGTAGGGTTTTATGCATCATCGAGGCCCGAACTTGGGTAAATCCCCCTTTGTGTTGTCTGTTACTCCAGCTCTTCTCATGATCCTGCGCCCTGCAACCATAGAAGGGATTCCAGTGATCCCATAGGTGTCGTTTCCCACCGACATCTTTGGCGCGCCAGGTAGTGGACGCTATTTTGAGAATCTGGTCTAGCAGTTGGCCTAGCTGTTCTTCATCGCCATGGCTCCTAAGAAGAAGGCAACCATGGCGATCGGTTCGTCCGGGACCAAGTTGCCGGCACCGGTGCGGACCAGTAGCGGGCTAGTCGCGGAGAGAACCTGTGGTGCGGCCTGCGAACATCCACATCACCCTGGTGGTTCAGGCCTGGCGAGTGGCACCGTTCGCGCGCCAGGCGATGAGCCACTAGTCGCGGGCTCCAGATACGGAGACGGGCCCCCCTCAGGCGGCACGGGGCCCCTCAGGGGTGCCGCCGTCCCGCCAGGTGGCGGCACGGCGACCTCCAAGACTCCAACACCGGCGCCCATGGCACGCTCCTCTCAGGTTGTGCGTGATGAGCAGCGTCACCCTGCCGGTGACCCTGCGCGCCGCCCTGGTAAGAGTCCCGTGCGCCCATCACATGAAGAGGAGGGCCAGCATGCGCACCGAGGTGCTGATGGAGGTGGCGAACGGCTGCGGAGCCGTGACGCAGCTCCTTCTAACATGGTTAGGAGTCGAGGCGCATCGCGGTCCAGCCAGATTTCGCCGCCACACACGCCAGCGGAAGCCCTAGCGCGCGCGCAGCTTCTCCTCGATTTTCCTCCCGCCGCGGAGAAGCTTGACGAATGGAGGGCCACCGTCCGAAGCTTCGTCGGCATCGCCAACGATGATGGGCTGCGGCCGGCGGAACCCATCGGCCGTCGCTCCGCCGTGCTGCCACGTGCTAGCGGAGGCCACGCCAGAGGCGATGCGGCCATGGTGTATTCCCGCCTCCATCCCGACCGCCCCGGGCATCAGCCCGTCACAGCGACGCTCGTGGTGATATCTCCATCGCGTCGTCCGACCCGTGAACCAACCGCGATTAGCGCCAGGTCCTACGGGAGCGGGCTCACGAGGACGCTCGAACTACGATCGAGCACCGACGTGACGCGCGCCACCAGTCGGACAGGCGGGCAGGGCCCGCTACGGACCACCCAGCGCCGGGAGGCTACGATGGCCTACCTTACAAGGTGGGTTGTCCGGCCTTCCCCCGTGAGCTGCGGCAGTTCAACTGGCCCTCCCACCGTACGTTCAAACCCGACGTTGGCGAGAAGTACAATGGCAAGACCAACCCGTCAGAGTTCTTGTAAGTGCATCTAGTGCCACCCCTAGTTGGTTTTGGAGTATTGACGACAAAGTTGGTTGAGGGACTGATGCGTTTGTGAGAATTGCAGGATAACGCAGGTAGTGTCCCTCATTGATTCGGTTTACCTATAGGAGATGACCCCTAAAAATGTATGAAGACATTGAAGACAATGGTGGAATGGGAAGATATTCATATTGAAGACTATGACATGAGAAGACATTGTGTGAAGACTTTGGAGCGCGAAGACTATGTGGTTTCGTTGTTTCCTTTTCTTCTTTGTTGAGTCATAGGAACCACCGTACTGTTAAGTGGGGTCCAAGTGAACTAAGTCAGAGTGACTGAAGTGATGCTCAACTCAAATCCTATGTCTTCGAGCGAAGACAATGAGAGCAAATCTTATCCAAAGCTGGATGAGTCAGCTTTTCTTGTAGCCCAAGTAAAGTTGCCGCGTGTGTTTGAAATCTAACCGTTGGAACACGTGTCAGTTCCTTAGTGACCCAGGGTCATTTTGGACAAATCAGGTCGGGTTGCCTAGTGGCTATAAATAGCCCACCCCCTACACCATAAATTGGTGGCTGCTCAGAGTTTGTGCACGGCTTTTGTCGTTTGAGAGCAACCCACCTCGAAGCATTTGAGAGAGAGAGAAATCCTTGCGAGGACAAAGCACAAACACCCAGAGCCAAAGAGTGTTAGGCATCACTGAAGTCTTTCTGTCTGTGTGACCTGAAGACTTATTACACTTGAGGACTGTGAATCCTCCAGCCGGTTAGGCGTCGCGTTCTGAGCATCCAAGAGTCATTATGGATTGCCGGTGAACGGAGTCTGTGAAGGTTTGGAAGTCTGACTTACCAGAGTGATTGAGTGAGGACTGGGTGTCCTTAGCTCAAGGGGAATAAGGTGAAGACACGGTCTTCTGAGTTAAATCTCAGCCTCCCTAACTAGATGTACAGTTGTCACAGCAACTGGAACTGGTCCAACAAATCTTGTGTCTTCAACAAGCAACTGGTTCTATCCCTTCCAACCTTACTTAAGTTTGTCTTCATGAAGTCATTGCTTATCTGTTTATCTGTTTGACTTCATTGCTTGACTACTATTGTTGATTGGCTTCACACTATCTTCCATCTTGATCCTTACTACCTAACTGTTATTAGTCCTGTACTTTCACATCATTACATACTTGACTATGGCTTGTTTAGGGTAGTTTATCTTCCGCTGCATATCAATTAGGTTGTTTCTGTTGTTTGTCTTCAAAACTTACGAGTTTTGAAGACTTTCATAAAAATCGCCTATTCACCCCCCCTCTAGTCGATACTAGCACTTTCAATTGGTATCAGAGCAAGGTACTCCCTTGTTCTGTGTGATTCGGTTTAACCACCTGGAGTTTTAGCTATGTCGACTGCAGGGATAATCAAGGTCTCCGCTGCTTGCCCCGTGTTCGATGGAACTGAATATCCCTACTGGAAGAATAAGATGCGCATGCATCTTGAAGCCATTGATGTCGACCTCTGGTATGTCGTCAAGAATGGCGTTCCCAAAACTGGTGAAGGTGTCACCCCCACTGATGTCAAGAAGTTCATTCAACTGGACTCTACTGCAAAGAACATCATCTGTGATCATCTGACAAAAGGGCAGTATGGCCGTGTGAGTGCTCTGGAAACGTCGAAGCTAGTCTGGGACCGGCTATCCAAGGTCAACGAAGGCGTCTCAACCCAGAGAGATCAAAGAATCAGTGTTCTTCGCAACCTCTTCAACCGCTTCAAGAGAAACGACAATGAGAATGTCCAGCTTACGTTTGACCGCCTCACTGATATCACAAATGAACTTCAAGCTCTTGGCGCTACTGAGATTACCAAGCATGAAATCGTCAAGACACTGCTGAGATCACTTGACAGCTCCTTTGACACCCTTGCCCTCATGATACAAGAACGTCCCGACTTCAAGACACTTGATCCGTCTGATATACTTGAGAGGCTCAACACACATGAGTTCCAGCTATCTGAGAAAAGAGATATCTATGGTCCAAGCTATGGCCGAACTCGTGCTTTGAAGGCAAAAGTTGTTTCCTCATCTGAAGAAGAATCTGACTACAGTTCTGAAGATCCTGAAGACATTGGAAGGGAACTTGCTATGCTTGTGAAGAAGTTCCAGAAATTCACAAAGAAGAAAGGCTTCAGAAAGTCTTCACGATCTAGCTCAAGGAATGATGAAGCTTCCACACATGATCACAAGAAGAGAACCTGCCACAAGTGCAAGAAACCTGGTCACTACATATCTGAATGTCCACAGTGGGACAATGAGAAGAAGAAGAAGAAAAGCAAGGAATATGATTCCGATGACAAGAAGAAGAAGAAATCCTCAAAGTCTTCTAAATCTTCTTCCAAGTCTTCATCATACAAGAAGAGCTCATCTGGCAAGGCTCGTGCTTTTGTTGGCAAGGAAATGGATTCAGAGGAGGAGTCTGCTTCAGAGGAGGCGGAGGTGGAGTCTGGAGAGGAGTCTGACCCTGGCGTTGCAAGTTTGGCTCTAGCCACTGCCTATGTTGCCAAGTCCATCTTCAACACTGAAGACAATGACTTCCACACCAACGCAGAAGCTAATGATGAAGACGATCCTACTCCCACCTACTGCTTCATGGCACATGGTGCCAAGGTAAAATCACACGATGCTTACTTTCAAACTTCAAGTGAAGATGACTCTGATTGTGAATCCAAACCCAGTTACAAAACACTTGCTAAAATTGCAACTAAACAACAAAAGGCTATGGAACATACTCAAAAACTGTTAGACAAAAGCGATGACCTGTTGGACGCTGACATGACACGTTCACAGTCCTTAGTTGATGACATAAAAAATCTTCATGCTAAGTACCAAGAACTTGAAGGTCGTCATGAATCGCTCTCAACTACTTACGAAAGGCTCTCCTATGATTATCTTCAAAGGAAACAAGAGCTTGAAAAATTGAGAGCGGCTCATGAAGATCTTCAAAAGGTGAATGAGTCACTTCGCGCTCAACAGATCAGTTCCGCTCAGGAAGGATTTGAACCACCATGTCTCAAATGCATTGAGCGTGATAATACCACATCTGTTGCTGAATGTTCCACTACTGCTACTGTTTCATTGTCTTCTCCTACTGATGTGGTCACTAACCCCTCTGCGGAGGATACCACTGCTGTTGCTAATGAAAATGCTATGTTGAAGACATTGCTTGAAACAGGGATGTACAAAAGTTTGAAGGGACATCAGACTCTCTGCGATGTCCTCAAAAAGCAGATTCTGAACCGAAACCCTAGGAAAGAGGGTGTTGGGTTCGAGAGGAAAATGAATGTTGATGGCTCGTACTGGAAGCCTGAGCAGTACCCCAAAACCACATGGGTTGCTGGAAAGGAACCTTCAGTAGATCCATCCACTTTATCTGGCTTTACCTGTGCTAATCCCATTATCATTGATGAATCCTTTGATGCAAACTATAAGCTGTTCAAAAATCAGAATGGTGAAGTGTTTGCCAGGTACATTGGTACTAACTGCAGGAATGGACCACCTATGAAGAAGATCTGGGTACCCAAGCAGTACATTGAGAATCTTCCTGTGAATGTCATCATGACACCACCAAGGAAGAAGACAAATCCCAGACCTATGGCTTCATGTGCCCCAAAGGCTTCATACAGATACAGGACTCACATGAGTCACCCTAACGCCAATGTTTTGCAGGGAAATCATGCTTAGACTTATGAATATGAGCGTGTATCTTCGAACCGCTATGTTCATAGGACTAAGAACTTTTCTGCTTATTCGTATGAGTATCATTCATCTCCTGCAAGGCTATTTGCTAGGGCTTCAAAGCCAAAATTCTCAGATGCTGCACTTAGACTCATTGCTTCTAAGCCCCCACTGAAGATGTGGGTGGCAAAGAAGAACTAACTCTCTTTTGCAGAAAACGGTCTCCAGCCGGCAATTAATGGCGTCCGATACTATTGCTGGGGACCTAAAACTCGCTGAGGACGCACGATGAAATGTCATTATATATGCTTCACATTTGAATTTCTTATCAGTCACACCATGTCCTAACTTTGTTATAAGCTGTGGCTGTCCCTATATGTGCCAAATGCTTATGCTTCGCAACACTCTTGTGAATCCTATCCTCCTAACTGCACTGTAGGGTACATCACCAAAAGCTTCAGAATGGATTATGGACAGTGGATTCACAAATCATATGACTGGTGATCGAAGTCTTCTCATGGACTCAACCTTACGTCCATCCGACAAGAGTCACATCACATTTGTTGACACTGGTAAAAGCAAAGTATTGGGTCTAGGTAGAGTTGCAATCTCAAAGGATCAACACATGGATAAAGTGATGCTTGTTGAATCCCTTGGTTTCAACTTAATGTCTGTCTCAATGCTTTGTGACTTGAACATGATTGTGATATTTGGCAAATATCGTTGCCTTGTACTAATGGAATAAGACAAATCTCTAGTCTTTGAAGGGTATCGAAAAGATGATCTGTACATGGTAGATTTCTCAGCAGGACCACAGCTTGCCGTATGTCTTCTCACAAAAACTTCAGAATGCTGGCTCTGGCATCGAAGGCTGGGACGTGCTGGCATGAGGAACTTACACTCACTCGTCAAGAAGAAGCATGTTATTGGCATCGAAGATGTCAAGTTCAAGAAGGATCATCTGTGTGGTGCCTGTGAAGCTGGAAAGATGACAAGGGAAAAGCACCCCTCGAAGACAATCATGACAACATCTCAACCCATCGAGCTATTACACATGGACTTATTTGGACCTACTCACTACTCCACCCTCACAACAACTGCCTGTCTTTATGGCTTAGTCATTGTTGATGACTACTCAAGATACACATGGGCTCATATAATTCTGTACAAGACTGAAGTGCAAGATGTCTTCAGGCGCTTCGCAAATCGAGCAATGAACAATTATGGAGTGAAGATCAAGCACATCAGAAGTGACAATGGCACTGAATTCAAGAACACTGGACTTGATCTGTATCTAGATACAATGGGAATCACTCATGAGTTCTCTGCTCCATATACACCTTAGCAAAACGGCATTGTTGAGCGCAAAAACAGAACCCTCATTGAGATGGCTCGAACAATGCTAGATGAGTACAAGACACCAAGAAAGTTCTGGCCTGAAGCTATTGATACAGCATGTCACATCATCAATCGTGTGTACATTCATAAGCTTCTAAACAAAACATCATATGAGCTGCTTACTGGCAAGAAGCCAAACGTCAGTTACTTCAGAGTATTTGGAGCAACATGCTGGATCAAGGATCCCCATCACAAGTCAAAATTTGCACCTAAGGCTCACGAAGGCTTCATGCTTGGCTATGGAAAGGATTCACACTCCTACAGAGTCTTCAACCTTTATCTATACAAAATCGTTGAAACTGTGGATGTGAAATTTGATGAAATAAGGCAATCAAGCTGATGGGAACTGGTGAAATCATGCCCTCTGAAGCACAGACTGAAGAGGAACTTATCATCTCTGCACCAAATCAACCTGAAGACAATGCTCAGTCCAAAGACAATCCTCCCAATGATGACAATGAACTGCCAAAGCAAAACCTTTGTCCTGTCCATCCTCGTGTTGCAAATGAAGTTCAAATAGAGAGGATAATTGACAGCATCAATGCACCTGGTCCGCTCACTCGATCAAGAGCAACACAGCTAGCAAACTTCTGTGGGCACTTTTCATTTGTGTCAATATCAGAACCCAAGAAAGTTGCAAAAGCTTTTATGGAACCTGAATGGATTCAAGCCATGCAAGAAGAACTTCAACAGTTCAAACTGAATAATGTCTGGGAACTTGTCAAGCGACCTGATCCTCGCAAGCATAACATTATTGGAACAAAATGGATATATCAAAACAAGCAAGATGAGCATGGTCAAGTCGTCAGAAACAAAGCACGTCTTGTGGCTCAAGGATATACTCAAGTTGAAGGAATAGACTTCGATGAAACATTTGCTCCTGTTGCTAGACTTGAAGCTATTCGCATACTGCTAGCCTATGCTAATCATCACAATATCTTGCTATATCAAATGGATGTAAAGAGTGCATTTCTCAATGGCAAGATTGAAGAATAAGTGTATGTCGCACAACCACCTGGCTTTGAAGATCCAAAACATCCTGATATGGTGTACAAGCTAAACAAGGCACTGTATGGCCTCAAACAAGCCCCTCGTGCCTGGTATGATACAATCAAAGACTTCTTGAAGAGCAAAGGCTTCAAACCCGGATCCCTCGATCCCACACTCTTCACAAAGACATATGATGGTGAACTGTTTGTGTGCCAAATATATGTGGATGACATAATCTTCGGATGCACCAACCAGAAGTACAGTGATGAGTTTGGGTACATGATGCAAGAGCAATATCAAATGTCCATGATGGGTGAGCTGAAGTTCTTCCTTGGTCTTCAAATTCGTCAGCAGAGGAATGACATCTTCATATCTCAACAGAAATACCTCAAAGACTGTCTGAAGAAGTTTGGAATGGAAGACTGCAAAGGCTACACGACGCCAATGCCAGCCAAACACCATCTTGGTCCCGACGACAATGGTAAAGAGTTCGATCAAAAGGTATACCGCTCCATGATTTGTTCTTTGCTTTATTTATGTGCATCTAGGCCAGATATTATGCTTAGTGTTTGCATGTGTGCTCGGTACCAAGCGGCACCAAAGGAATCGCATCACTTAGCTGTGAAGCGAATTCTTCGATATTTGGCTTACACCCCAACACTCGGATTATGGTATCCCAAGGGCTCAAGATTCGATTTGGTTGGATTCTTGGATGCTGATTATGCTGGTGACAAGGTGGATCGCAAGTCTACATCTGGCACATGTCATTTTCTTGGTCGATCACTTGTCTGTTGGTCTTCAAAGAAGCAGAACTGTGTATCACTCTCAACTGCTGAATCTGAATATATTGCTGCTGGATCCTGTTGTGCTCAGCTTCTATGGATGAAGCAAACTCTCAAGGATTATGGCATCAACCTGAAACAAGTACCTCTCTTCTGCGACAACAAGAGTGCCATCAAAATAGCCAACAATCTAGTCCAACACTCGAAGACAAAGCACATTGAAATTCGTCATCACTTTCTCAGAGATCATGTTATGAAGAAAGATATCGATATCATTCACGTCAACACTGAAGAGCAACTGGCAGATATCTTCACAAAGCCCTTGGATGAGAAAAGGTTTTGCAAGTTACGGTGTGAGCTAAATATCTTGGAATCCTCTAATGTCCTGTGATGAGGCACACATCCTAACACTTATGCATGTTGACGATTTAGATGTGCAACACACAAAGTAATGTATATCTTCAATCAATGAAGATTTACACTCTGAGTGTGAACATATTAACATGGAATTTGACTTCGGAGCGCCACGATAATTATGCGTCGTGTCTGGGTCTAATACTTCCTATACGGTGGGTAACGCCACCACCAACTTTCTGTTTGAAGTGTTTCATTCAAGGCGTTATATTGCAATGACTTCGCATTTTGTTTGTCTTCATGACTTGCTGCACTATGATGATTTGATTGCTTTCTGATATATACTAGTGTTCTGTCCTCTACAGCATTCACTTATAGCTATGTCTTCAAGATTGGATCTTTTGAACTAAGTGAATGTGATCGGACCCTAACCTCTCTATGCTTACTATCTCAAACTCTATCTGTCCAAATCATATGCATTCTATTGAAACTGTCGAATGTCTTCTCTGCGTCCTAGTCAGCTGGAGGCAAAGAGACAAATATTAAATCTGTTTTAAATGGCTTATCTTTACTGTTGAAATCCGGAGAAGCCGGAACAACTCTCTGACATTCCTGGCGGGCGTGGGAACATGGGACAACCCTGAGTGTGTTGCATGTTTGCCACGAAACCCTCAAATATGAACCGCCAGGGGCACCAGCGTAATTGCGCTGTGTCTCTCACTTACTTAAAAATACATGTCCCCTGCGGTAAAGAAATCCTTCTCCCACTTCTCCACCTCCGTCAAAACCCTAGCGCCACCGCTAGCTCGCGACGACGCCGGCGACGAAGCGCTTAGCTGCCGTGACTTCTCCAACGCCGTCCTCACGCCGGCCGTGGACATCGTCCTCTCCGCCATCGCCGTAGGTGTCCTCCGTCGCCAAGTTAGGGAACGGTGGGCTGAACTGCTCAGTCTCCTATTCCTCCATCTACCAGTTCTTCGTGCGGTAATTATAACTCTATTTTTACCACCTTTTTGATCTTCAAGATTCATCCTGTTTACTGAAAGTAGTTTCTGTCTATTCAAGCTAGATCCATTCCGTCTGCATCTCATACTGCTTAGTCGATTTACTTAGATTTCTTGTCTAGTTTGATTTCTCACTTGTACTTATTCACGGATTGGTACAAATCTGGAACCAACTCACCTATATAAGTGAATGTCTTTGCATCATGAGGTCAATATCTTCAAACTGATTTATCTTCAAAATCTTCTGAGAATGCATATGACCTCTTCCCCTTCCCTCGCACCTCTAATGCTGTCACAGGTACATGTCTGTGGGAGAATCCCTTGGTTCTCATAGTCTGCATTCGTTTGCAGAATACTTACAGCATCATACAAATTCTCCTGAAGCCAGTTCCTGCTTGACTAGCAAGCGCAAATCTCTGAAGCCTTTGAACGTATTGAAGCCTTTCAGCTTGAAGTTCATGGCTGCAGAAAAATCAGCAAGGAAGGGTGGCAGACAGCGCAGAGAAGCAACATCTAAATATCTGCCTGATGATTTAGCTAAACTGTACAAGACTGATCCCGAATAAAATTATCATCAGAGAAAGACGCGAATCCAATGGATTCGACGCTATTGGGCTGAGGAGTGGTTCAAGTACAAGTTTGTCACAAAGGAATATGCAGAGAAGCATGCCATCAAGAGACCTTGGGGTGATATCCTCTATCGAGGCCTTCAACCCAAGAGCCGAGCTGAAGCCATTGAATAAGGCTTCTATCCTTGTATGGTCCGTGGGCCACAGCCAGCGAACGCAGATCCCACTTCACTACTCTGGTGTCGTGACGATTTGCTCTTCAAGCGCAACTACCAGTTTGCTGTGGCTTCGGCCAAGAAGAACAAGAAGTCCTTGGGTTTGGACTTCAATTCAGGTCCCTCTGCTCCCCGTGCTGACGTCTCCCGTGAAGCTAATCCCAATGTCATTGGCCCCTACGCCAACCTTGACGGCCTCATCACTTACATCATGGTCCAAGGCGCCAGAGTAGATCATTCTGACAATGGTGTTGACTCTGATGAAGCCCCTGCTCCTCCTCCAAAGCCGCAGAAGCAAAAGAAGTCAAAGGCTTCAACCTCAGCTGCACCTCCAAAGACTTCACGTGCGAAGCCACTGGCCACTGCACCTCCTGAAGCCAGTGTGCAATCTGAAGATCTGTCCCGTGTCTCCAAGAGAACGGACAAGAAGAAGAAACTTGTTAGACCATCTGATCAAAGAGCTTTGACTCCTGCTGCCATTCTGCGTGACGAACCCATTGATCTATCAAGTGATGAAGATCTTGATGATGATGCTCTTGAACAGCTAATAAAGAGCAAAGAAGAAGCAGAAATCTTCAGCAACTTACCTCTCTTTGATGTGGCCATCATCCACAATTTCATTGATGAATGGTTCGACACCCCCAACATCAGCTTTGAAGATTTACAACTCCCCATTGGCCTCAGTGTCGCCTTCAATGGCGCCATTGCTTCTAAGCTAGCTCTTGCTCAGCGAATCGTTGAGCTCAAGAACAAGCTTGACTTTGAGAAGGCTCAATTCAAGAAGCATGTGGCCAAGCTAAGTGTTCAAGACGTCCGCAACTTCAAAGTCATGCTCCACGAGCTTAAAGAAGCTTTTCTGAAGAAACGTCAAGAAGCTCAGGGCTCACGAGAGCGCATGAAGATTTTGGCTGACAAGTGTGTGCTTGCCTACAATGAGGCTGAGAAGCGCAAGTCACTTGGTCGACCTGGCATTGACCCCAGGATGGCCGCAAAAAGGAAGAACAAGCGCCCTGCTGAACAGCCTGAACCTTCAAGCCAAGAAGCCCCTCGCATTATCTTCCCGAGCAGCATGACTGGCTCGAAGCCAAAGGTCACCTCAATCGCTTCAGAACAGAAGAAGACAAGGGCTGCCGAGGCAGACGCCAGAAAGAGAAAGCATACTGAAGCCTCTGATGCCACTCCCTCCAAGAAGAAGCGCAAGACCAAGAAGACTAGGACTGCTTCCACAGAGCCCTTAGTCGTTGAACCCATTTCCGTGGTTCGCCCTGTGTCAGTTCATCAAGAACGAAGAATGGTTCTCCATGAGCCTGCTACCACAGAGGCTCATGAGGCTGAAGATATTCCAGCAGCTGAACCCAACGCTGCTGAAGACATTGGTCAAGATGACAATGTAAATGATGATGAAGTTCTTCCTCAGATCAAACATCAAGTGGTATCATCGCCTGTTCATACGAACAGTGAACTCATTAGCATTGGTCGTCCATTGACGCCAATTGCTCAGGATGCTTCGTGGGCTGATCACCCACAACAACAATAAGACTCCCCCAGTACTCCCCAACAACAACAACAAGCTACACCCCCAGTGCAAGAAGAGGATGAAGACTTTCAGGCTCAGCCAACTCCATCTCCTAACTTAAAGCCAGCACTTCGCAGGCTTCGCAGAGGACAAAGGCCTGAAGTCCCTCTGTCGAGCGTTCCCGAAGGAGAAGTGCAACGTTCACCTGTTGCACGACAAGTATTTTCTGAACCAGCTCCAACAGTGAACGTCTCCGAGTCTGAAGCACATGCTGCTGAAGACATTCCGGCTGCATCAGCCGAAGAAAATGAAGAAGTACGTGTACCAACTCCCCCAGCGATTGAAGAAGAAGCAGTTCATGATTTGAACGTGCCTGTGCCCGACCCTCCTGTTCGTCAAGAGGAGGTTGACAATGTTGAGGCTGCCACCACCAACGGCAATAAAGCCAGTGACGTAGTCATCGCTGATGCTAATGTGGAGCCTGCACCAACCAGTGTGCCTGAAACCAATGAGGCCACTGTGCCTGAAGCAAATGTGGCCCTTGAACATGAAACCAATGAGGATGCTGCCCCTGAAACCAATGAGGATGCTGCACCTGAAACCAATGAGGATGCTGCACCTGAAGCCAATACGACAACTCCTCCTGAAACACCTGTTGTGCAGCCTGACTCCTCTGATGTTGCCCCTGCTCCTGTTCCGCCACGAAGGCCTCACACTATTGAGCAAGCATACAATCACGGTCAGCTTGTCACTGTCCGATGGCCCATTCTGGTGCCTCTGCCTTCTGCCTCAGGACCCCAATTTGACTATCATGTTGAGCATCGGCCTCAGGTCCAGAAGCCAAAGCCAAGATTGCCAAGGTTTCCAGGTACTGCCAACTCCCCCGGGTCCTTCAATGCAAATGGCTTCAAGAGCCACAATACCTTCTTTGACAGCGCCAAGAACCCCTACTCCAAGCCAAGGATTTCATCAGATCGGTTCTGGAGCTATCAGCAGAGAAGCTATTACTCATGCGTGCTATATGATCAAGGGCGCATTTTCCCTCATATGCGCCTTGACACTGAAGCTATTGCTGGACTGCCGTGCTTAGAAGAAGCACTTGATTGCTTTTGTGATGCTGGTCTGCTCCACTTTATGACAGACAAAGAACATTGGAATGAAGAGCCATTGCTTCAATTCTATGCAACTCTGCACATTCGCGGCTACTACAGGGACATCAAGACATGGGTTCTCGAGTGGATGACTAGAAGTGTTCATCATGAAGCCAAAGCTATGGATATCATCGAGCTTACTGGGCTAGCCACTCCTGGAGAACTGTATGAGCCTGACTGTCAACTACACCGGAATGCTGTGGAGAGCATCTTTCACAAGCCAGAACCCAATATGAGCCAGATGCTGAGCATGATGAAGCCTTTGCCATCTGACGCTGAGTATCCCACACATTTCTTTGTTGAAGACCTTGAGTACCTGCCTCGCACCATATATCATATCATCAGGCGAACTCTATGGCCAGTCAAGGGACACTCATTCGGCGGCCAAGCTTGAAGGAGCTATGAAGACTTTGGTCTTCTAAATTCTCAATGGCATCAGCTTCAACACTCAGGAATTCTTCATCTGGCAACTTGCTGCTTCTGGCTCTGACCTATTTGGTCTGAAGTTTTATGCTCCATGGGTCATGCGCCTCGTCAATCGCCACTCATCTACCAATTATCAGCCCTCTGCTCGCAATCATATAATCTTTCTGCCAGAGGTTGATATGTCAGTTGATGCTATATACTCTGACCCTTCCAAGACACCGCTTTGTCTTCAGGACATTGAGCACCAAAGCTTCACTCAGCCTATTGAAGGTGTTCAAGCAGCAACAAGAATCTATCCACGGGCTGGTAACACACGTCTGCCTCACAGAGCGCCCACTGAAGCCACTGAAAGCACCATTGCCCAAAGGCCTCGGAAGCGTTCTCGTGTTCTCAATGACCGAGAACTTCTTGTGGCTCTTCATCAGAAACAGGATAAGCATCATTTCTGGCTCAAGAGACAGATGCGAAGCCTCTTGGTGGATGTCAATCGCATTCGAAACCTTGCCACGAATAATGCCTTTGTTGCTCATGAAACTTGCCGAAGATCATGGAAGAGTTTGACCCTGCTCAGTGCTGAAGCTGATCTCCAAGACGATGGCTTCAATGAAAGATTCCAGTTCGACTCCACTCCTCCACGGACTGCTACCCCGCGTCGAACTCCATCTCTTGAAGACTCTGAATATTCTTCTTCCACGGCAACAGTTAATGCCAGAGTGATCGATGATGAAGATGACGCTACTTCACCACCTCCAACTACTACTGCGCGCATCGACAGTGCACCAAGTTCGTCTGCACCGCCAACCAACGACGACAACCCTGCTGCTTCACCTACTCATGATGACGAGTAGATGCTCTATGTCTTCAAACCTTTTTGGTCATTACTGACAAAAGGGGGAGAAGCATATGAGTTGATAGTCTTCAAGCGGGTTCATATGGGCGGTTGCATTATATTTTTCTGCGTGCTTACAACTCTTGCGTTTTGAAACATTTGGTTCCTTGAGTTGTAACACCTAAACTTCATGGTCGTCTGCTACCTCTGCTACTTATTTGCTTTCCTACGATGCGATGATAAATTCTGCATGTGCGATGATAACTTCCGCACTTAGATCATTCTGCAGACGTCCATTTTTCATTATGCATGTCATTCTTATTGCTATATCATTTCATGCATGATGAATTATCATCATAAGTTGAAGTGGATCTCCACAAGTACAACCTGCCATGTGCATTTGCATTCCAAAAGCAAATTACTTATATGCACATCTTTAGGGGGATCCCTTGCAACTTATGAAGACAATTCCCTATCCTTACAATTTCACATACTTACTTTATCCCCATTGAAAACTTCAACCAGTTTGTCATCAATCACCAAAAAGGGGGAGATTGTAAGTGCATCTAGTGCCACCCATAGTTGGCTTTGGAGTATTGACGGCAAAGTTGGTTGAGGGACTGATGCGTTTGTGAGAATTGCAGGATAACGCAGGTAGTGTCCCTCATTGATTCGGTTTACCTACCGGAGATGACCCCTAAAAATGTATGAAGACATTGAAGACAATGGTGGAATGAGAAGATATTCATATTGAAGACTATGAAATGAGAAGACATTGTGTGAAGACTTTGGAGCGCGAAGACTGTGTGGTTTCATTGTTTCCTTTTCTTCTTTGTTGAGTCGTAGGAACCACCATACTGTTAAGTGGGGTCCAAGTGAACCAAGTCAGAGTGACTGAAGTGATGCTCAACTCAAATCCTATGTCTTCGAGCGAAGGCAATGAGAGCAAATCTTATCCAGAGCTGGATGAGTCAGCTTTGCTTGTAGCCCAAGTAAAGTTGCCGCGTGTGTTTGAAATCTGACCGTTGGAACACGTGTCAGTTCCTTAGTGACCTAGGGTCATATTGGACAAATCAGGTCGGGTTGCCTAGTGGCTATAAATAGCCCACCCCCTACACCATAAATTGGTGGCTGCTCAGAGTTTGTGCACGGCTTTTGTCGTTTGAGAGCAACCCACCTCGAAGCATTTGAGAGAGAGAGAGAAATCCTTGCGAGGACAAAGCCCAAACACCCAGAGCCAAAGAGTGTTAGGCATCACTGAAGTCTTTCTGTCTGTGTGACCTGAAGACTTATTAAACTTGAGGACTGTGAATCCTCCAGCCGGTTAGGCGTCGCGTTCTGAGCATCCAAGAGTCATTGTGGATTGCCGGTAAATGAAGTCTGTGAAGGTTTGGAAGTCTCCCTTGAAGACTTACCAGAGTGATTGAGCGAGGACTGGGTGTCCTCAGCTCAAGGGGAATAAGGTGAAGACACGGTCTTCTGAGTTAAATATCAGCCTCCCTAACCAGACGTACAGTTGTCACAACAACTGGAACTGGTCCAACAAATCATGTGTCTTCAACAAGCAACTGGTTCTATCCCTTCCAACCTTACTTAAGTTTGTCTTCATGAAGTTATTGCTTATCTGTTTATCTGTTTGACTTCATTGCTTGACTACTATTGTTGATTGGCTTCACACTATCTTCCATCTTGATCCTTACTACCTAACTGCTATTAGTCTTGTACTTTCACATCATTACATACTTGACTATGGCTTGTTTAGGGTAGTTTATCTTCCGCTGCATATCAATTAGGTTGTTTCTGTTGTTTGTCTTCGAAACTTACGAGTTTTGAAGACTTTCATAAAATCGCCTATTCACCCCCCTCTAGTCGATACTAGCACTTTCAGTTCTTCGGCATCTACATCATCGCGATGCAAGCTGTTGGGGCCCGCGATGATAAGGTGCTTGCCAACTACATCCCGTTGGCACTCAAGCCTAATGTTATGTCGTGGTTGATGCACTTGCCGGTGGATTCCATCTCTTCTTGGGTAGATCTGTGCCATGAGTTTGTTGGCGCCTTTACTAGAGGTCACCAAGCTCATGGCTAGGCGACTGATTTACACATCATCCCCCGGAAGGAAGGAGAAAACCTGCGCAAGTACATCCGAAGGTTCAACCGGGTGCAGTACAACATCCTCGGTGTTCATCCCGCCGCCGTGATCAGTGCGTTCCACGAGAACATGCGCAATCGCAAGATGCGTGAAGAACTGGCGATGAACAAGGTTAAGGATGTGGCCGAGCTCTATGTTCTCGTCGATCGGTGCGCTCGTGCTGAGGAGGGAAGGAAGTACCCCGGCGAAGATGCCGGTGCAGAAACCGACTCCATTGGCGATACCGCCACACCAGCAAGGAAAGGCCGACGCCATAATAGGAAGCGCAAGGGCAAGGCCGTGCTTACCGTTGAGGGATCCGATGACACCGGTACCACCAAGAAGACCAAGGCGAGCGACCCCGACAAGGAGGTTGTCGGGTGTGACGCTTGCCGGGCCTTGGCGGCTACTGACAAGCCAGGAGGCTCCGACAAACAGTACTGCAAGATCCACCGCACCAAGGGCCACGATCTCCAAAACTACCGGCAGGTAGAACTGCTCGCTGAGAAGCAGAAAGCCGCCAAGGGGTCAACAAGAGAGGCCCGCCCGAGGCCGCGACAAGAAGCAGGAAGACGATGAGTCCGGTGACCACGAGTTCCAGAAAGCCACAGAGGCCATGTGCGTCGATGGTGGCACCTCGCTGCATATGTCTCACTGCCTACTCAAGCAGTGGGCGCGTGAGGTCGCAGCGATGGAACCATCATTCGAAGCACGAAATCCGCTAAAATGGTCCAGCACTCGCATCATCTTTGACAACGAGGACCACCCTGACCGCACCACAGCGGCCGGGTGCTTGCCGTTGTTGGTTTAACCAACAATCCGCAACCTCAAGGTGAAGAAGATGTTGGTTGATGGCGGGGCCGGCCTGAACTTGATCTCGCCCATTTTGATCAAAAGGCTGCAGATCCTTGATGGAGACCTCGAGGAGATGGGTATGTTCCAAGGGGTCAACCCGGGGAGGAGCCGGTCGAAAGGGAAGATCACGCTGCCCGTGACATTCGGAGGCGAGCTGAACCACAGGACGGATAGGATTTTCTTCGACGTGGCCGAGATCCCCTTGCCTTACAAAGGGATTCTCGGCCGCCCGGTGCTAGCCAAGTTCATGGCGGCTTCACACTATGCCTATAACATGCTGAAGATACCCGGGCCGATGAACATCATCACCGTCCCCTCTGACAAGAAGGATGCACTGATATGCGCCGACCAACTCTACCGGGAAGCAGTTGCAGCAGCTGCCGCTAAGGCACCTGCTCCAGCCGACGGAGCACCAGAGGAGAAGAAGACCGGCGAGACCCCTGGCACCCACTCCGGCAAGCGCACCTCTTCGGGGTGTTGCGCTTCCGTTGACAACGTGCCAGGGAGCTCGGCCAGCAAGAGCAAGAAGTCCAGAGCTAAACCACTAGAGACCAAGAAGGTGCCCGTCAAGGATGACGGCACGGGAGGAGCTTTTACCATAAGATCCACCCTCGACGGCAAATAGGAAAGCAAGCTCGTCACCTTCCTGCAGGCAAATGTTGATGTGTTTGCATGGCAAGCGTCCGACATCCCCGCCGTTCCCAGGGAGGTGATTGAGCACCACTTGATGTGTGTCCTCATGCGCATCCCGTCAAGCAGAAGGTGGGGAAACAAGCTCTGGAGAGGCAAGAGTTCATCACGGAGGAAACCAGAAAGCTAGAGGCGGCAGGTTTGGTAAGGGGAGTACTCTGACGTGGTTGGCCAATCCGGTAGTGGTGCACAAGGAAAATGGGAAATAGAGGTTGTGTATTGACTACACAGACTTCAATAAGGCCTGTCCAAAGGACCCTTCCCCGTTGCCGTGCATCAAGCGGATTGTTGACTCCACGGCTGGGTGTGACCTCTTATCGTTCCTCGACGTCTACTCAGGATACCACCAGATCTTCATGACGAAGGAAGATGAGGAAAAGACAGCATTCATCACCCCATGTGGTACGTATTGCTTTTTACGGATGCCTTTCAGGTTGAAGAGTGCTGGCTCGACCTTTGCAAGACGAGTCCAAATTGGTTTTGAGCCCCAGCTACATAGAAATATGGAAGCTTATATGGATGACATAGTGGTCAAAACCAAGGACAAAGCAACCCTTGTGCAAGATCTGGAGGAAACATTCGGGAACCTACGCAAGATCAACCTCAAATTGAACCCTGAGAAGTGTGTCTTTGGCGTCCCGTCCGGCAAGCTTCTCGTGTTCTTTGTGTCCCAGCGCGGGGTTGAAGCAAACCCAGATAAGATCAAGGCCATCAAGCAGATTGAGGCACCCAAGCGGATCAAGGATGTGCATCGGCTCACTGGCTGCGTTGCTGCCATGAGCCGGTTCATCTCCAAGTCCGCGGAGCATGCCCTTCCTTTCTTCAAGATCTTGAAGAAGGCACGGCCAGTAGAGTGGACCTCAGAAGTTGAGGCAGCGCTGCAGGATTTGAAGAAATACCTCTCTTCTACCTCAGTGCTGGTGGCGCCCAAACCGCACGAATCGTTGCTGCTCTATCTAGCAGCAACAAACTAGGTGGTTAGCGCTGCACTAGTGGCGCAGAGAGAGGCCGACGAAAAGGCAGCGACAGCGGCAGAGCCAACAGATGGCAGACTGAAACCTCTCCAGTAGGGCTCGATCCCGGCGAGATCGAGTCCCCGGCAGGGGCTGGCGGCAGCACAACGGGACCCACGCAACCGGGTGGAGAGGCACAGAAGAAGAAGATGGTGCGGCACCCAGTGTACTTCGTTAGCTCCCTCTTGCAGGGGGCTAGGTTGAGGTACTCAGGTGTATAAAAGCTGCTCTTCAGCCTCCTTATGGCCTCGAGGAAGCTGCGACACTACTTCCAAGCGCATGAGATCACGGTGGTCACCCGCCTCTCATTGCAACGGATACTACACAACCCAGATGCAACGGGGAGGATCGTGGAATGGGCCCTGGAGTTGTCAAGTTTCGGTTTGAAGTTTGAAAGCACCTCGACGATTCAGAGCTGGGTCTTGGTGGAGTTTGTTGCGGAATGGACCTCGACGCCCGACGAAGAGGTACAGGAGACCACTCTCTCCGGCAAGGAAACGAGCTGCAATTGGATCACATACTTCGATGGTGCTTTCTCGCTGCAAGGCGCTGGTGCTGGTGTGCTGCTTGTCGCACCACCGGAGAGCACTTCAAGTATGTCGTCCAGATGCATTTTCCCCAGGAGATAACGACCAACAACACCGCCGAGTATGAGGGTTTGCTTGCCGTTCTCAGGATCGCGGCAGACCTCGGAGTTAAGAAGCTCATCGTCAGGGGCGACTCATAGCTCGTCGTCAGGCAGGTCAACAAAGATTATCAAAGCCCGTTGATGGAAGCTTACGTAGATGAGGTGAGGAAACTGGAGGAATGCTTTGACGGTATACAAGCGGAACATGTCCCTCGGGCGGAGAACGAAATCGCCGACTACCTGTCAAAGCGAGCTTCCCTCAAGCTACCTGTGGAATCAGGTACCTTCGTGCTTCAGTTAACCCAACCATCCGTTGAGCCGTCGATTGGGCAGAGCTAGCGGAGGAAGCTGGGACCTAGCAAGTACTTCCCCACCGAGCTCCCCAGAGCCGTCGGCGAAGATATTGCCGTGGATGCCAATCATGTCGCGGGACAACCAACTCCGGCAGGACCTCAGGTCATGGCCGTGGAGGCGACCGCTCCCGCGACAGAAGAGATGCCTTTGGTCCTTGCCGTCGAGCCTCGGGCTCCAGCATGGGCGCAGCACACCATCTGTTTCCTTCAAAAAGGAGAGCTTCCTAAGGAGCAGGGAGAGACAGAAAGAGTAGCCCGCCGGTCTGCTCTGTACCAATTCGTTGATAACGTCTTGTACAGAAGAAGACCGAATGGGGTGAAATTGATGTGCATCTCCCAGGAGGAAGGACTAAAGCTGTTGGCAGAGATACATGGAGGCATATGTGGCTCCCACATAGGGTCGAGGGCCCATGCCGGCAAGGTCTTCCGGCAAGGTTTCTTCTGGCCCACCTCCCTCCAGGATGCAACGGCACTAGGGACCAAGTGTGAAGCGTGCCAGTTCCATTCAAAGAAGCTGCATCAACCAGCTCAAGCCCTTCAACTATCCCTCTCTCCTGGCCCTTGTCGGTCTGGGGGCTCGACATACTGGGCCCTTTCCCCCGTGCTATCGGAGGCTTTGAGTACTTATACGTTGCAATCGACAAGTTCACAAAGTGGCCAGAGGTGGAAGCAGTGAGGAAGGTGACGGCGCAGTTAGCCATCAAGTTCTTCAAGGGGCTAGTGTGCCGCTTCAGGGTGCCCAACAGGATCATCACCGATAACGACACACAGTTCACAAGACATGCCTTCATGCAATACACTGAAGATCTCGGCAGTAGGGTTTGTTTTGCTTCCATGGCATACCCACGGAGCAACGGCCAAGCGGAGAGGGCAAAATGCTGAAGTCTTGCGAGCCTTAAGGACGAAAACTTTTGAAAAACTGTGCAAGAGTGGAAGGCGCTGGATTGATGAGTTGTCGGCGGTACTTTGGTCGATCAGAACGACACCAAATCGAGCCACCGGCCAGACACCCTCCGCCCTGGTTCACGGGGTAGAAGCAGTTCTCCCCACAAAACTCATATACGGGTCACTTCGAGTGCTCGCTTATGATGAGCTTGAGCAAGAGCGATTGCGGAAAGATGACGCGACGCTCCTTGAGGAAGATCGTCTCCGGGCGGCTATGAGAGCAGCACGCTACCAGCAAGCCTTGCGCCGCTACCATAGCAGCAAGGTTCATGCCCGGAGCTTTGAGGAAGGCGACCTTGTTCTTCGGCACGTTCAGTCGACCAAGAATTTCAACAAGTTGACGCCAAAGTGGGAAGGCCCTTATCGGGTAACACGAGTCACCAGGTCCGGCGCAGTTCAGCTGGAGACCGAAGATGCCATTCCAGTGAACAACTCTTGGAACATCGAGCACCTTCGCAAGTTTTACCCATAAGGCACGGCTGCCGGGCCTCCCGGCAAGCCACCCTTTTGTACAAGCCTTGCCGGCAAGGCATGTAACCCTTTGTACAAAGCCGGGCGCAGACCTTGGGCATAAATAAACGAAGCGTTGGTGCCCTAAGTTATAGCATGCATGCTAGGTTGAGTCTCTTCCTTGGTTAGGGTTGATAGTGCTTAGTTATGGCTAACCCCTAACCTGGAGGTCGAGTACGTGTCTCTCTGTTCCTTTCTGTCTTTCTTTGGTTCGCAGGACACAAATGTATTCTTGCCGAGCTGTTTTGAAAGAAAAGGAACGGACCGACGCCCGGACCCCGGCAAGCCAGAGTTGCCAGGGGCTGCAAGAATAAGGATCCTTTCGCGGCAAGCCAGAATCGCCGGGGGCTACAAATCCAGATAAGTCCTTTATCCTCTATCATGCATTTCGTTATGATCTGGGATGCGTGAAACCCCGTTCTATCCCTAAGCTACCGTGCTCCCTCTCTTCAGCACCCAAGGATTATCTCCTGGGTCTGGACCTAGTCATAGCCGCGGTAGTAAAGAAGGGGAACAAGGGGCATAAACCCACCTCATCCCTGCCTCCACCAAGAGTGTGAGAAAGGTTGAGCAAGGTGGGGAGACGGCAAGGCCTGTTGCCGGGCGAAAAAAACGTTTGTCTTAAAGATTACAAGGGTTCACCCCTTGCCGTGGGTTCCTCCCGTGAACGAAAATCCTGACAAACATCCCTTTTTCATTAAAAAAACATCCCGTACAGGTACCGTTCATACGAAATGAAAAACATGAACAAGGGGATTACAAGTTCTAAAGATAACAAAGGCCCAAAGGCTTACAAGACTAAAAAAATATAAGGTGCCCGTGATCCCTTTCTTGTCCCTCTCCTCAGGAAATGGAACAAGAAAGCAGAAGGGCAAAAGGGGTGCCTAGGCGAGCTACGAGTGGTAGAAGACACCAAGACAACATCTCGGTGGCCGTCCAAGGGCTGGATGGTGATGGCGACGCCAGAGGTAGAGCTCAAAGACGAGGCGGCAGGACGCCGATGCGTGACGAAGGCGTTGATGCCCGCGTACTCTGACTTGATGGCCTTGCCGCTCGTCCTCTTCCTCTTCCGCGGCATCCCTATGCCATCTGCCCAAGGAGACGACCCCTAGAAGTTCAAGGAGCCGGCGACACGGATGATGGGGTCGCCGGCGCCACTCAGAGCCACGCCCGACACCTAGTCGGACCCGTCATCCTGCCGCCCGCTGCCCTCGTCGTCGCTGCCGTTGTCTTCCTCGCCACTTTCTCTTGAGGAGGAGTCTTCATCGTCGGAAGAGCTCTCTATGCAGCACCTCACGCGGGTCCCGAAGTGCCCGAAGATCTTGACGGAGAGGAGGCCGCCCTCCATTAGTTTGAAATGGAGAGCGAGCCCACCCGTCAAGCTGTGGAGGCGAGCGAAGGTCTTCCGCCCTCGGTGAAGATACATGACGTGAGGGGCGGGGAACTCGACATCGACCCACGTGCCACTGTTCCCACAACCCCTCATGTGCAGCCGCAGCGCCTGTGGCGGATCCAGCTCCATCTCCCATGCAAACGGGGTCGGGAGGCGAAGGCGACGACGCGGCGGATGGCGCAGCCTGACAAAGAATTCGCAGGGGTTGTCCGTGACGTGGCCCTCCATCGGAGGGAGGGCTGTAGGAGGGGGCGAGGCGGATCTGCCGCCCCGTCCTCCTCTCCCTCGAGCACCACGGCGACCTCGACCTCGCCCCCTCCCCCTTCCTCTAGCGGCTGGCTCCGCCGCTACGACCTCTTCGGGAGGAGTGATGCGCTGTCTGGCCGAGACCCTCGCCGCCACTTATGATGCGTCGCCATGCCCCCTCGCCATGGCCGAAGAAGAAGGGAAATGCTACGTCTTGAGCTTGCGTTGGTTTTCCTCGAAGAGGAGAGGGTGATGCAGCAAGTGTAGCATAAGTATTTCCCTTAGTTTTGAGAACCAAGGTATCAATACAGTAGGAGGCTCCTAAAAAGTCCCACGCACCTACACAAACGAAGTGAGCACTCGCAACCAACACAATAAAGGGGTTGTCAATCCCATCGGAGGGGCAAGGATGTTGATGTAGAAGCCCTCCATGGTCAATTCCCCCTCCGGCAGAGTGCCGGCGAAGGCTCCAAGATGGGATCTCGCGTATACGGAAGGTTACAGTGGTGGAAATTGTGTTTCGTGGTGCCCTTGGATGTTTTCGGGGTACGTAGGTATATATAGGAGGAAGAAGTATGTCGGTGGCCTCCGAGGGGCCCACGAGAGAGGGGGGGCCGCGCCCTACAGGGGGGCAGGGCGCGGCCTCCTATCTCGTGGAGCCCTCGGCTACTTCTTGACTTGCACTCCAAGCTCTTCTGATCACGTTCGTTCCAAAAATCACGCTCCCGAAGGTTTCATTCCGTTTGGACTCCGTTTGATATTCCTTTTCTTCGAAATACTGAAATAGGCAAAAAAACAGCAATATGGGCTGTGCCTCCGGTTAGTAGGTTAGTCCCAAAAATGATATAAATGTGTAAAATAAAGCCCATAAACATCCAAAAGGGGTAATATAATAGCATGGAACAATCAAAAATTATAGATACGTTGGAGACGTATCAAGCGTCCCCAAGCTTAATTCCTGCTCGTCCTCAAGTAGGTAAATGATAAAAAGAGAAATTTTGATGTGGAATGCTACCTAGCATAATTCATAATGTAATTTTCTTTATTGTGGCATGAATGTTCAGATCCAAATGAATGCAAAATAAAAGTTCATATTGACATAAGAGAAATAGTAACACTTCAAGCATACTAATCAAAGTAATCATGTCTTTAATAAAAGTTCATATTGACAAAGTATTTAATCATGCACAACCCTGATGACAAGCCAAGCAATTGTTTCATACTTTAATAATCTCAAACTTTTTCAACTTTGACGCAATACATGAGCGTGAGCCATGGACATAGCACTATATGTGGAATAGAATGGTGGTTGTGGAGAAGACAAAAAAAGGAGAAGATAGTCTCACATCAAATAGGCGTATCAACGGGCTATGGAGATGCCCATTAATAGATATCAATGTGAGTGAGTAGGGATTGGCATGCAACGGATGCACTAGAGCTATAAATATATGAAAGCTCAACAAAAGAAACTAAGTGGGTGTGGATCCAACTCGCTTTCTCACGAAGACCTAGGGCACTTTGAGGAAGCCCATCATTGGAATATACAAGCCAAGTTCTATAATGAAAAATTCCCACTAGTATATGAAAGTGACAACATATGAGACTCTCTATCATGAAGATCATGGTGCTACTTTGAAGCACAAGTGTGGAAAAGGAGATAGTAGCATTGTCCCTTCTCTCCTTTTCTCTCATTTTTTTCTTTTCTTTTTTTTTGTCTCTTTTTTTTTCTCTGGCCTTCCCTTTTTCTTTGGCCTATCTTTTTTTATTTTTTTTATTTTGTAAAGTCCGAAGTCTCATCCCCACTTGTGGGGGAATCATAGTCTTCATCATCCTTTCCTCACTAGGACAATGCTTTAATAATGAAGATCATCACACTTTTATGGATTTACAACTCAAAGCTAGAACAAGATATGACTCTATATGAATGCCTCCGGCGGTGTACCGGGATATGCAATGAATCAAGAGTGACATGTATGAAAATTATGAAGGTGGCCTTGCCACAAATACAATGTCAACTACGTGATCATGCAAAAAGCAATATGAAAAAAGTAATGCATGTCATATGAACGGAACGGTGGAAAGTTGCATGGCAATATATCTCGGAATGGCTCTGGAAATGCCATAATAGGTAGGTATGGTGGCTGTTTTGAGGAAGTAGTATGGTGGGTGTATGGTACCGGCAAAAGTTGCACGGTACAAGACAGGCTAGCAATGGTGGAAGGGTGAAAGGGTGCGTATAATCCATGGACTCAACATTAATCAAAAGAACTCATGCGCTTATTACAAAAATTTAGAAGTCATCAAAAACCAAAGCACTATGCGCATGCTCCTAGGGGGATAGATTGTTAGGAAAAGACCATCGCTCGTCCCTGACCGCCACTCATAAGGAAGACAATCAATAAATAAAATTGTGCTCCAACTTCATCACAAAGCGGTTCACCATACGTGCATGCTACAAGAATCACCAACTTCAACACAAGCATTCTTTAAATTCGTAATCACCCAACTAGCATAACTTTAATATTACTACCTCCATATCTCAAAACAATTATCAAGCATCAACTCATAGCATCCAATTCACTTTATCTGATAGTTTTTGTTATACCCAACTTGGATGCTCATCATTCTAGGACCAACTTTATGACCATAGCAAATACCATGCTGTTCTAAAAGACTCTCAAAATAATATAAGTGAAGCATGAGAGACTAGCAATTTCTTCAAAATTAAGACACCACCGTGCTCTAAAAGATATAAGTGAAGCACTAGAGCAAAAACTATCAAGCTCAAAAGATATAAGTGAAGCACATAGAGTAATGTAGCAAATTCTAATCAAATAGGCTTCTCCCAAAAGGTGTGTACAGCAAGGATGATTGTGGTAAACTAAAAATCAAAGACTAATATAATACACGACGCTCCAAGCAAAACACATATCATGTGGCGAATAAAAATATAGCTCCAAGTAAAGTTACTAATGAACGAAGACGAAAGAGGGGATGCCTTCCCGAGGCATCCCCAAGCTTAGGCTTTTGGCTATTCTTGAATATATTGGGGTGCCTTGGGCATCCCCAAGTTTAGGCTCTTGCCACTCCTTATTCCATAGTCCATAAAAGCTTTACCCAAAACTTGAAAACTTCACAACACAAAACTCAACATGAAATCTTATAAGCTCCGTTAGTGAAAGAAAACAAAACCACCACATAAGATACTGCAATGAACTCATTCCTTATTTATTTTGGTGTTAAGCCTACTGTATTCCAACTTCCTTATGGTTTATAAACTAATTTACTAGCCATAGATGCATTGAAATAAGCAAACAACACACGAAAAATAGAATCTGTCAAAAACAGAACAGTCTGTAGCAATCTGTAACTAACACAAACTTCTGGAACTCTAAAAATCCTACCAAAATAGGAAATCCTGGAAAATTTGTTTATTGACCATCAGCAAAAAGAATCAACGCAAAAGAGAGTTCCTGTGATTTAACAAAATTATATTTATGCGTGCAAAGTTTCTGTTTTTCAGCAGAATCAAATCAACTATCATCGTACGTTATCCTATAGGTTCTACTTGGCACAAACACCAATTAAAAGATAAAAACACATCTAAACAGAAGGTAGATGAAAGATTTATTACTGAACAGGAGCAAAAACAGAAAACATAAAGAAAATTGGGTTGCCTCCCAACTAGCGCTATCGTTTAATGCCCCTAGCTAGGCATAAAAGTGAAGATAGATCTAACGAGTGCCATCTTTGGCACTAAATTCATAAGTAGCACGCATGATAGATTCATAAGGTAATTTGACTTTCTTTCTTGGAAAGTGCTCCATGCCTTTCCTTGAGGGAAATTGGAATCTAATATTCCCTTCCTTCATATCAATAATCGCACCAATCATTCTAAGGAAAGGTCTACCAGGAATAATAGGGCAAGAAAGATTGCAATCTATATCAAGAACGATAAAATATACGGGAACCAAATTTCTATTTGCAATAATAAGAACATCATTGATCCTTCCCATTGGCTTTTTAATGGTGGAATCCGAAAGGTGCAGAGGAAATCAGAAAAAGGTGGGCAGAGCCCGCAATAGAAGAACACCGGAAAGAAATAGGACCCTTTTGGGCACCGCTTCGAAGTGGAAGCTTCGGCGGAAAGCACCGGCGTGCGCGGATGCGCCCGCGTCTGCATCGACCAGAAGAGGTAAAATTCCTCCCGCAGCGCCTTCGGGGTGAGCTCGGGGGGGAAAAGCACTCGCTCCTTGCGCAGCACCTCAAGCCGCAACGCCTCGGCCGACTTGGTGCTCGACTTTGAACCCTTGCCGCTCTTCGGAGCCATGGCGGAAGCGGCGGGGGAGCGCGGAGGTGTTGAGGGCGACGGCGGCGACGGGCGGCGGAGCGCTGCTCTCTTTCGGCTTGGGAAGCGGAGGGGAGCGGCGGAGCTTTCGAAAGAAGATGCTGCAAGTGGCGAAAGTGGGGGGAACGGCCCTGTTTCCTCTGCTTATAAACAGGGGAAGCGAACGTTACGCATTTCCCGAATAAAGAATTGCCCATGATCTCTCCCACGACGCCGCGATTGACGCGTGCCGTTACGGGAGGGCGCGGCGGATGCGGAGTCAGATTTGGCTTGGACCCAGGCCGCGCGTGCCCGTGCCTTTTTTTGGGCCTGGACCAACAGCGCTCGGCATCGTGTATGGCCCAGGCCCGGGGGCTCCTGTCGGTGTACTAAAGTAGGGGTACCTTAGTATCCCGAACTTGTGCACGGGCAGTCGCAGCACCCCGCGGCAGGGCTTGCCGGGTGTCCGCCAAGATCCTTCGTTATTCCTATTACTGCCACTCAAGAACAAAGTGTTAACTGAGAAGACAGAGTCCCGGCAAGAGGAGTTTGCCGCGAAGGACGAGACCCCAGCAAGAGGAGCTTGCCGGGAAGGCCAACCAAGACCCGGCGAGCGGCAAGCTTGCGGGTGCGATAAGACAGCTACCGCGGCAAGGCGCTTGCCGCGGCGAAGCCACCACTCTGCGCCCACGCTCCAGCACATCCAACGACGTGTCGCCACAGGATCGCTCCTGGTGCACGTGGCGGGTAGCTGTGCAGCCAAGCGGTGCAAGGTGGCAAATGAAGATGACTAGAAGGCCATCATGGCGATCGGTGGCGCTCTTAACGGTCGTTTCTTGCACTGTTTGGGCGACCGGACGGTCATTAAATGCCCTTGTCCCCTGCCGTCAGAATTAGGTAGGGGCACTGTTGGTAGCGGTTGTACCAACCCCTGTTTTTACTTTTTTACCCCTCTCTCTATGCTGCCACCTGTCGGTGACCCCTTTAGACTATAAAAAGGAGGCCCATGCGCACGTAGAAGGGGTTCGACTCATTCGAAACTACAGCACACCCACGCTCTTGAGCAAGAACAGAATAGAAACACAAAGCAGCAGTAGGAGTTTTATCTCTTCGGAGAGCTCCGAAGCTGGGTAAAATCCCCCGCGTGCTTCGCCTCGATCTGCCCTTCGTGCGCCCTCCGCTCCCTTGCCGGACCGAAAAGGGGCCCTGCCCCATAGGTGTTCGTTCCCCACGACACTCACTTTTACCAAATTTAGCATCAAGATCTAAAGGCTCCGTATTCTTGGGACGCCTTCTAGGCAAAGTTGATTCATCATCAGTCCCATAATCATCAAAATTCATATTGGAAAACATAGATCTAATAGGAGATGCATCAATAACTTTAAGATCCTCATCATTATTTTCATGGAAACTAGAGGAACACACTTTTATAAAGCGATCTTTCTTAACACGCAATCTAGCATTTCTTTCCTTACACTCATAAATGGAAATTCTCATTACTTTGAGAGACTCATTGATATCATGCTTAGGAGGAGAGGATCTAAGTTTAATAGAATCAACATCAAGCGAAAGTCTATCAACGTTCCTGGCCAAATCATCAACTTTGAGCAATTTTTCTTCAAGCAAAGCTTTAAAATTCTTTTGAGAAATCATAAATTCTTTCACACTATTCTCAAAATCAGAGGGCATCTTATTCAAATTACCATAAGAATTATTGTAGTAATTACCATAATTATTAGAGGAATTACTAGGGAAGGTCTAGCATTAAAGTTTCCTCTATAAGCATTGTTTCCAAAACTATTCCTACCAACAAAATTCACATCCATAGATTCATTATTATTCTGAATCAAAGAAGACAAAGGCATATCATTGGGATCAAGAGGAGTATTTTTAGTAGAAAAACATCTTCATAAGTTCATCCATCTTTCCACTCAAAACATTGATTTCTTCTATAGCATGCACTTGTTTACTAGAAGATCTTTCGGTGTGCCATTGAGAATAATTAGCCATAATATTGTCAAGTAGTTTTGTAGCATCTCCTAACAAAATTTCCATAAACGTGCCTCCCGCGGCCTAATCTAAGAGATTTCTAGAAGCAAAGTTCAAACCGGCATAAAAATTTTGTATGATCATCCATAAATTCAAATCATGAGTAGGGCAATTGCGATTCTTTCCCAAGATTGGGCAACATGCTCATGATCAAGTTGTTTAAAATTCATAATATCATTCCTAAGAGTGCTGATCTTAGCGGGAGGAAATACTTAGAGATAAAAGCATCTTTGCACTTGTTCCAAGAATCAGTACTATTTTTAGGCAAAGACGAAAACCAAACTTTAGCACGATCTCTAAGTGAAAACGGAAATAACTTCAATTTGACAATATTGTTATCCATATCTTTCTTCTTTTGCATATCACACAAATCAACAAAGTTGTTTAGATGGGTAGCGGCATCTTCACTAGGAAGGCCGGCGAATTGATCTTTCATAACAAGATTCAGCAAAGCGGTATTGATTTCACAAGACTCAACATCATTAAGAGGAGCAATCGGAGTACTAAGGAAATCATTGTTATTGGTACTCGAGAAATCACAGAATTTGGTATTATCTTGTGCCATGGCAACAAGTAATCCAACACACAAGCAAACATAAAAAGGCAAGCGAAAAGAGAGGAGCAGATTGGGAAAGAGAGGGCGAATAAAACGGCAAGGGTGAAGTGGGTGAGAGGAAAACGAGAGGCAAATGGCAAATAATGTAAATGCAAGAGAGATGGGTTTGTGATGGGTACTTGGTATGTCTTGACTTGAGTGAACACCTCCCCGGCAACGGTGCCAGAAATCCTTCTTGCTACGTCTTGAGCTTGCGTTGGTTTCCTCGAAGAGGAGAGGGTGATGCAGCAAGTGTAGCTTAAGTATTTCCCTTAGTTTTGAGAACCAAGGTATCAATCCAGTAGGAGGCTCCCACGCACCTACACAAACGAACTGAGAACTCACAACCAACGCAATAAAGGGGTTGTCAATCCCTTCACGGCCATTTGCGAAAGTGAGATCTAATAGAGATAGTATGATAAGATAAATACATTTTTGGTATTTTAAAATATAGATGCAAAAAGTAAAGATGCAAAATAAAAGTAGATTGGAAGCAAATATGATAAGAGATAGACCCAGGGGCCATAGGTTTCACTAGTGGCTTCTCTCAAGATAGCAAACTATTACGGTGGGTGAACAAATTATTGTCGAGCAATTGATAGCAAAGCGCATAGTTATGAGATTATCTAGGCATGATCATGTATATAGGCATCACGTCCATAACAAGTAGACCGACTCCTGCCTGCATCTACTACTATTACTCCACACATCGACCGCTATCCAGCATGCATCTAGAGTATTAAGTTCATAAGAACAGAGTAACGCATTAAGCAACATGACATGATGTAGACGGATAAACTCATGCAATATGATATAAACCCCATCTTGTTATCCTTGATGGCAACAATACAATACGTGCCTTGTAACCCTTTCTGTCACTGGGTAAGGACACCGCAAGATTGAACCCAAAGCTAAGCCCTTCTCCCATGGCAAGAAAGACCAATCTAGTAGGCCAAACCAAACTGATAATTCGAAGAGACTTGCAAAGATAACTCAATCATACATAAAAGAATTCAAAGAAGATTCAAATATTATTCATACATAAACTTGATCATAAACCCACTATTCATCGGATCTCGACAAACACACCACAAAAAGAGTTTACATCGAATAGATCTCCACAAGAGAGGGGGAGAACATTGTATTGAGATCCAAAAAGAGAGAAGAAGACATCTAGCTAATAACTATGGACCCGTAGCTCTGTGGTAAACTACTCACAACTCATCGGAGGGGTAAGGATGTTGATGTAGAAGCCCTCCATGGTCAATTCCCCCTCCGGCAGAGTACCGACGAAGGCTCCAAGATGGGATCTCGCAGATACAGAAGGTTACGGTGGTGGAAATTGTGTTTCGTGGTGCCCCTGGTTGTTTTCGGGGTACGTAGGTATATATAGGAGGAAGAAGTACGTCGGTGGCCACCCGAGGGGCCCACAAGACAGAGGGAGGGCCCTACAGGGGGGGCTCCTATCTCGTGGAGCCCTCGGCTGCTTCTTGACTTGCACTCCAAGCTCTCCGGATCACGTTCATTCCAAAGATCACGCTCCCGAAGGTTTCATTTCGTTTGGACTCCGTTTGATATTCCTTTTCTTCGAAATACCGAAATAGGCAAAAAAACAACAATATGGGCTGGGCCCCCGGTTAGTAGGTTAGTCCCAAAAATGATATAAATGTGTAAACTAAAGCCCATAAACATCCAAAAGGGGTTATATAATAGCATGGAACAATAAAAAATTACAGATACGTTGGAGACGTATCAGGAAACAGGGATGGGAAGAGGCAGATGGCGAAAGGTTGAGAGGCACCATCCCTCCCGCGCCCCTCTTTATAAAGGGGCGGGGGCGAAGCTCGGCCACCCCCTCTCGGCCAATCCGGCCTCTTGAAATGATAGCGAGCGGGGCCGCCGACCGCCCTCCCCGCTCCATTGAAGGCGCGTGGGAATCAACCCGCACGCGCGCGACTACCCACGACACCTGCGCCTGTCATTCACTCTGCATGCAGCGAACGTGGCGCAAGGGGCAGGCTCAATGGGGCGCGTGGAACGACGGTTCCCGAGCGATGGCAGTAAATGGGAGGCGGCCCTGCGGTCTCGAGGAGACTCGCAAGCTGCCTCTTTACTGTCCATTACCAGGTGACGCCAGCATACCCACGGTAAAAATCTGCCCCAACTGCCCGTGCACCATTGTGGACCTAGCCCAACAACGTGCTGCGCTTATGTGTTGCCCAAGCCCGGGAGCTCCTGTCGGTGTACAAAAGTAGGGGCTCTGCTTTTGACCCCTTTACTTGTGCACGGGCAGTCAGAGCCTCCCACCACGACCACACACAGACACGGCAAGAAAGGAAAACCGGAGAGGAGCCGAAGCCACAAAACGAACAAAGCAACAACAAGGACCAAGGCCACGAAGATCAGATGGGCGAAGCAAGTTTTCCCGGCAAGGACCCTTGCCGGGGTAGCCTCAGCGGCCCCGGCAAGACCCTTGCCGGGGCAGCTCGCCCACGCCAACCAAGTGAGCCACCCTTGAGCCCACCGACACTTCGCAAACACGTCGGGACAAGGCTCGGGAGGCACCTCTGTGGTGGCATGCAGATCTTTGTGAAGACATAGAATGCTCGAGATCAAGTAAGGATAGGAAGGCAACCATCCTCACCGAAGGAACCCACAAGACCACCGGCAAGACCCTTTCTGGGGACGCCAGTGCGCCACGACAAGACCCTTGCCGGGCCACCCGGCAAGACCCTTGCCAGGCCACCCGACAAGGCTCTCGCCAAGCGCACCGGCAGGGCCGCTGCCAGGCCCGCGCCAGCTAAGTGTTCACCACCATTCGCATAAAGCTGCCGACCCAACCAGCTGGGCAGGCACCTGCGTGGCAGCATGCGATCCTTCGTGGAGGCTCCACCACCGTGCCACCTCAGCTGCCTGCCTACTTACTTGGCACCGCATGCATCGCTGGCCAGGGCGCGTGTCGAACCGAGGGGGAGCGGCGACGGACGGGACGAGCCTCGCCCCCGTCCCCGACAAAGTGGAGGGGCACCTAAGCCTTGCATTTAATGCACCTTGTCCTGTAATACGGGCGATAATCTCGTGCTACTGTATCACTTTCCACCTCCTGTGTGCCACTGTGGCAGCCCCTTTCGCCTATAAAAGGAGGCCCATGGCACATAGAGAAAGGATTCGGCTCTTTCGAACCTCACAGTACCCAGAGTTAGTTCGAGAGCTCACGAACACTAATACATCCACCAAAGCAGGATCGTATGGTTTTACGCATCATTGCGGCCCGAACCTGGGTAAATCCGCCTTTGTGTTGTCTGTTAGTGCCGCTCTTCTCACGATCCCCGTGCCCTGCAACCGTAGAAGGGATTCCAGTGATCCCATAGGTGTCGTTTCCCTCCGACAATGAGTGTTTTGCTTTGTGTGATTTGGGTGCTAGTGTTTCCATGATTCCGAAAACTTAATGTGATATTCTAGGTTCCCATGATCTTGATGATTGCTCATTAAATTTGCACCTTGCGGATTCCACCATTAAAAAGCCAATGGGAAGAATCAATGATGTTCTCATTGTTGCAAATAGAAATTTGGTGCCCGTAGATTTTATCGTTCTTGATATATATTGCAATCTTTCTTGCCCTATTATTCTTGGTAGACCTTTCCTTAGAATGATTGGTGCGATTATTGATATGAAGGAAGGGAATATTAGGTTCCAATTTCCATTAAAGAAAGGCATGGAGCACTTTCCAAGAAAGACAGTCAAATTACCTTATGAATCTATCATGCGAGATACTTATGAATTGAGTGCCAAAGATGGCACTACCTAGATCTATCTTCGCTTTTATGACTAGCTAGGGGCGTTAAACGATAGCGCTAGTTGGGAGGCAACCAAATTTTCTTTGTGTTTTTTGTTTTTGTTCCTGTTTAGTAATAAATCTTGCATCTACCTTCTGTTTAGATGTGTTTTTATCTTTTAATTAGTGTTTGTGCCAAGTAGAACCTATAGGATAACCTATGATGATAGTTGATTTGATTCTATTGAAAAACAGAAACTTTGCACGCATGAATTTAATTTTGTTAAATCATAGAAATGTGCTTTTGCGTTGATTCTTTGTTCTGCTGATCAATAACGAAATTTTCCAGGACTTCCTATTTTGGTAGTATTTTTAGAGTTCCAGAAGTTTGCGTTAGTTACAAATTTCTACAGACTGTTCTGTTTTTGATAGATTCTGTTTTTCGTGTGTTGTTTGCTTATTTTGATGCATCTATGGCTAGTAAAATAATTTATAAACCATAGAGAAGTTTGAATACAGTAGGTTTAACACCAAAATAAATAAAGAATGAGTTCATTACAGTACCTTATGTGGTGGTTTTGTTTTCTTTCACTAACGGAGCTTATAAGATTTCCTGTTGAGTTTTCTGTTGTGAAGTTTTCAAGTTTTGGGTAGAGCTTTTATGGACTATAGAATAAGGAGTGGCAAGAGCCTAAGCTTGGGTATGCCCATGGCACCCCAAGATATTCAAGGATAGCCAAAATCCTAAGCTTGGGGATGTCCCGGGAAGGCATCCCCTCTTTCGTCTTCGTTCATTGGTAACTTTACTTGGAGCTATATTTCTATTCGCCACATGATATGTGTTTTTCTTGGAGCGTCGTGTATTATATTAGTATTTGCTTTTTAGTTTACCACAATCATGCTTGCTGTACACACCTATTGGGAGAAGCCTATTTGATTAGAATTTGCTAGAATACTCTATGTGCTTCACTTATATCTTTTAGAGCACGGTGGTGTCGTAATTTTGAAGAAATTGCTAGTCTCTCATGCTTCACTTATATCTTTTTGAGAGTCTTTTAGAAAAGCATGGTATTTTCTAGGGTTACAAAGTTGGTCCTAGAATGATGAGCATCCAAGTTGGGTATAATAAAAACTATCATAGAAAGTGAATTGGATGCTATGATCAATTTGATGCTTGATAATTGTTTTGAGATATGAAGGTAGTGATATTGAAGTCATGCTAGTTGAGGTGATTATGAAAAATACTTGTGTTCAGGGTTGTGATTCCCGTAGCATGCATGTATGGTGAACCGCTTTGTGATGAAGTTGGAGCACAATTTTATTTATTGATTGTCTTCCTTATGAGTGGCGGTCAGGGACAAGCGATTGTCTTTTCCTACCAATCTATCCCCCTAGGGGCATGCGCTTAGTACCTTGTTTTTGATGACTTCTAGGTTTTTGCAACAAGTATATGAGTTCTTTTGACTAATGTTGAGTCCATGGATTATACGCACTTTCACCCTTCCACCATTTCTAGCCTCTTTTGTGCCGCGCAACTTTTGCCGGTAGCATACACCCACCATATACCTTCCTCAAAACAGCCACCATACCTACCTATTATGGCATTTCCATAGCCATTCCGAGATATATTGCCATGCAACTTTCCACCGTTCTGTTCATATGATACACATTACTTTTGTCATATTGCTCTTTGCATGATCATGTAGTTGACATTGTATTTGTGGCAAGGCCACCTTCATAATTTTCATACATGTTGCTCTTGATTCATTGCATATCCCGGTAAACCGCCAGAGGCATTCATATAGAGTCATATCTTGTTCTAGATTTGAGTTGTAATTCTTGAGTTGTAAATCCATAAAAGTGTGATGATCTTGATTATTAGAGCATTGTCCTAGTGAGGAAAGGATGATGAAGACTATGATTCCCCCACAAGTCGGGATGAGACTTCGGACTTTACAAAAGAAAAAAAATGAAAAAAGGAGAAAAAGAAGAGAAAGGCCAAAAAAGAGGCCAGAGAAAAAAAGAAAAAGAGAAAAAAAGAAAAAAATGAGAGAAAAAGAGAGAAGGGACAATGCTACTATCTCTTTTTCCACTTGTGCTTCAAAGTAGCACCATGATCTTCATGGTAGAGAGTCTCCTATGTTGTCACTTTCATATACTAGTGGGAATTTTTCTTTATAGAACTTGGCTTGTATATTCCAATGATGGGCTTCCTCAAAATGCCCTAGGTCTTCGTGAGCAAGTGAGTTGGATGCACACCCACCTAGTTTCTTTTGTTGAGCTTTCATATATTTATAGCTCTAGTGCATCCGTTGCCTGGCAATCCCTACTCACTCACATTGATATCTATTAATGGGAATCCCCATAGCCCGTTGATACGCCTAGTTGATGTGAGACTATATTCTCCTTTCTTGTCTTCTCCACAACCACCATTCTACTCCACATATAGTGCTATGTCCATGGCTCACGCTCACGTATTGCATGAAAGTTGAATTTTTTTGAGATTATTAAAGTATGAAACAATCGCTTGGTTTGTCATCGGGGTTGTGCATGATTAAATACTTTGTATGATGAAGATAGAGCAACAACCAGACTATATGATTTTGTAGGGATATCTTTCTTTGGCCATGTTATTTTGAGAAGACATGATTACTTTCGATTAGTATGCTTAAAGTATCACCATTTTCATGTTAATATGAACTTTTATTTTGAATCATTTGGGTCTGAACATTCATGCCACAACAAAGAAAATTACATTGAGAATTATGCCAGGTAGCATTCCACATCAAAAATTCTGTTTTTATCATTTACCTACTTGAGGACGAGCAGGAATTAAGCTTGGGGATGCTTGATACGTCAACAACGTATCTATAATTTTTTATTGTTCCGTGCTATTATATTACCCCTTTTGGATGTTTATGGGCTTTATTTTACACATTTATTATCATTTTTGGGACTAACCTACTAACCGGAGGCCCAGCCCGTATTGCTGTTTTTTTTTGCCTATTTCAGTATTTCTAAGAAAAGGAATGTCAAACGGAGTCCAAACAGAATGAAACCTTCGGGAGCGTGATTTTTGGAACGAATGTGATCTAGAGGACTTGGAGTGCAAGTCAAGAAGCAGCTGAGGCGGCCAAGAGAGGGTAGGGTGTCCCCCCTGTAGGGCCCTGCCTCTGTCTTGTGGGCCCCTCGGGCGGCCACCGACGTACTTCTTCCTCCTATATATACCTACGTACCCCGAAAACATCCAGGGGCACCACGAAACACAATTTCCACCACCGTAACCTTCTGTATCTGCGAGATCCCATCTTGGAGCCTTCGCCGGCACTCTGCCGGAGGGGGAATTGACCATGGAGGGCTTCTACATCAACACCATAGCCCCTCCGATGAGTTGTTAGTAGTTTACCATAGACCTTCGGGTGCATAGTTATTAGCTAGATGGCTTCTTCTCTCTTTTTGGATCTCAATACAATGTTCTCCCCCTCTCTTGTGGAGATCTATTCGATGTAAACTCTTTTTGCGGTGTCTTTGTCGAGATGCGATGAATTGTGGGTTTATGATCAAGTTTATCTATGAGAAATATTTGAATCTCCTCTGAATTCTTTTATGTATGATTGAGTTATCTTTGCAAGTCTCTTCGAATTATCAGTTTGGTTTGGCCTACTAGATTGATCTTTCTTCCCATGGGAGAAGTGCTTAGCTTTGGGTTCAATCTTGCGGTGTCCTTACCAAGTGACAGAAAGGGTTGCAAGGTACGTATTGTATTGTTGCCATCGAGGATAAAAAGATGGCGTTTATATCATATTGCATGAGTTTATCCCTCTACATCATGTCATCTTGCTTAAGGCGTTGCTCTGTTCTTATGTACTTAATACTCTAGATGCTGGCAGGAGTCGGTCGATGTGTGGAGTAATAGTAGTAGATGCGGGCAGGAGTCGGTCTATTTGTTGCGGACGTGATGCCTATATACATGATCATGCCTAGATAATCACATAATTATTCGCTTTTCTATCAATTGCTCGACAGTAATTTGTTCACCCACCGTAATAGTTATGCTATCTTGAGTTAAGCCACTAGTGAAACCTATGGCCCCCGAGTCTATATGTTATCATATTTGCTTCCAATCTACTTTTATTTTGCATCTTTACTTTTTGCATCTATATTATAAAATACCAAAAATATATTTATTTTATCATACTATCTCTATTAGATCTCACTTTCACAAGTGGCCGTGATGGGATTGACAACCCCTTTATTGCGTTGGTTGCGAGTTCTTTGTTTGTTTGTGTAGGTGCGTGGAACATTTGAGGAGCCTCCTACTGGATTGATACCTTGGTTCTTAAAAACTAAGGGAAATACTTACGCTACTATTGCTGCATCACTCTTTCCTCTTCAAGGAAAACCAACGCAAGCTCAAGACGTAACAATGGACGGCCCAAAAATTGTCATGCAGCCGCGTCTCCGGCCCGCCCAGGATGAAAAGCCCATTTTCTGTCATGATTTTTTCATAGAAGTAGGATCCCACCACATCTATGATGATACCGGGTTTTGTCACAATTATCGTCATGGAAGTGTCATAAGTATGACAGAAAAAAATTCGCTCGGCCCAAAATGTCATGGATGTGTCTTTTTTTGTAGTGCAAGGGCTCGAGAGGACGAGCCGCCACCATCACCGGTAGGCTGGTCAAGTCTCTCTTGAGGTCTTGAAATGCTAGGTCGGCCTTGGTGGTCCACTCGAATGAACCCTTCTTCTTCATCAGCTTGAAGAACGGCAAGGCGCGCTCCCCCAGCCTGGAGATGAAGCGCCCCTCTGAAGTCACACAGCCTGCAAGCTTCTACATCTCTTTGAGGGTTTGTGGTGGGCTCATGTCTTCTATTGCCTTGACCTTCTCCGGGTTGGCCTCGATCCCCCTGTGGGACACGAGGAAGCCCAGCAGCTTGCCGGAAGGGACACCAAACACACATTTCTCCTGGTTGAGCCGCAGGTGCACCTGACGCAGGCTCGCAAAGGTCTCCTCCAGGTCCTGAATCAAAGTTCTCACCTCACGAGACTTTACCACAATATCGTCGACGTAGGCCGTTCCTCCCGAGCTGCCGCCCCAAGGCGATGTGCATCAGCCGCTGAAAGGTTGCTCCTGCGTTGCGCAGTCCGAATGGCATGCATGTGTAGTAGTATACCCCGCACGGGGTCAAGAAAGACGTTTTCTCCACATCTTCCACCGCCATCTTGATCTGGTGGTAGCCTGAGAACGCATCTAGGAAACATAGCAAGTCGCACTCAGCGGTGGAGTCGACAATCTGGTTGATGCGCGGCAACGGGTCTGGGTCTTGAGGGCAGGCCTTGTTGAGCTTGGTGAAGTCGACGCACATGCGCTACTTTCCTCGTTTCTTCGCCACGACGACGGGGTTCGCCAGCCATTCTGGGTACCGGACCTCCCGAATGACGCCTGCTGCCTCCAGCTTGCGGGTTTCTTGAATGATGAAGGACTGCTTCTCTGCGGACGGTTGCCTCGCCCTCTGCTTCATAGGGCGCACTTTGGGGCATACCTTCAGATGATGCTCAATCACTTCTCTCGGGACCCCATCTAGCTGCTTGGGCTCCCAGGCGAACACTTCCTTGTTCACCCAGAGGAAGTCCACCAACTCCCTTTCCTCATCTGGGGCAGGGTCGGCGCCTATAGTAAAGGTGGCGCGTGAGGCCCCGTCCTCGTCGATTGGTACTTGCTTCGTCTTGGCCTGGCCTTGAGTGAATTGATGTTTCTTCTTTGTCGGCACAACCCCCTTGGCCCGGGGCACGGCCTTGTCGGCCGGGCAAGCTGCCGCCGTGGCCCTGAAAGCGAGTTTGAGGGCAGCCAAGGCTTCCTTGGTGTCCCCAGCCACAGTGAGGACGCCCTTGCTCCTTGGCATCTTCATGAGGTTGTAGGCGGGATGAGTAGCTGCCATAAACTGGGCTAGCGTCGGGTACCCGAGGATGGTGTTGTATGGTAAGTCGATGCGGGCGATGTCGAAGTTGATTAGCTCGGTGCGGTAGCTGTCGTGGGTGCCGAAGGTCACGGGGAGACGGATCTACCCCAGGGGGTTGGAGGAGCCCCCGCCGACCCCGGTGAAGGGCTTGCTGGGGCGGAGCCGCTCAAGCGGTACGTGAAGGAGGCTGAAAGCCTCCACAAGGAGCACATTGAGGCCGGCGCCATCGACGTTGAGGGTCTTGGTAACAGCTATGCTGTAGATGGCGGGCATGCAAAGCATCGGGAGCACGCCCGAGCCGACAGTGGTGACTGGGTGATCCCCCGAGTCGACGGTCAGGTTGGCCTTGGGTGCCGCCCAACCCAGGGGAGCCCCCTTCCGCGTGGAGGCGGCGCCGATCTTGCGAAAGAACGGTTTGGCGTGATGGTCCGAGGGCGGCACCTGCGAGCCGCCAAGGAGAGCTGCGATGATGGGGGGTGTGGGTCCCCCCAAGCGCGCGATGATGAGGTCGCACAGCTCCCCCAGGAGGCCATAGAAGATCCTGGCTGATGGAGGAGCCAAGCACGCGGCACGCCAGCGAGGTCCATGGGGAGCCAGTTGGCCATGACCTCATCGTCGCCCCCGTCCTCCAAAACGGCCTCCTCATACGCCAGCAGGAAGGCCGCCGGATCCACCGCACCAACGTAGCGGGGCGGCATCTCCGGCTTGAACTTGTGCGGTCACCTCACCCGCCGCAGGGCGGGGGTGAAAGTCTGGAGCCCCACGGTACTGTTGAGGGCGCCCGTCTATCTGGTCGGTGAAGTGGTGGCATCCATGAGAGCCAGTCGGAGAAGCGAGGCCGCCGGGAGGGAGCTTCAGCGCACCCCTACCTGGCGCGCCAAATGTCGGATTTCGGGTTCGGGCAAAACCCTTGAGGTTCGAACACTGGGGTGCGCACGAAGATCTCTCCTCCCCCTAGCTCACGCGCACCATGATTTCACGGCCTAGCTCAACGAACCCAAAGGACAAAGGGACACAATATTTATACTGGTTCGGGCCACCGTTGTGGTGTAATACCCCACTCCAGTGTGGTGTGGTGGATTGCCTCTCTGGCTGACGATGAACAGTAAAAGGGAAGAACAGCCTCCTGAGGAGAGGTGTTCTTGTGCTTGGTGAGCTTGTGTAAGGCAATGGATGGAATGACTCTGGTCCCAGATGAGTTGCCTCCTATGGTGGTGGCTAGTCCTATTTATAGAAGGCCTTGGTCCTATTCCCAAATATTGAGCAGGAATGGATGCCACAATGGCCAATTTGAAGGGGGGCAGCTGGTACAAGTTACCTTGACTAAAGGTTGGCTTCGCCTGCCAAAGGCTCTGGTGGTGACACCGTCTTGGGCTCCACGGTGACCTCCGTCCTGTCGTTCTGCTGGTCTTGGTCTCGTTGCACCGATATGGAAACCTTTGCCTGATCCCTCGGGACTCCTCGCCTGCTCTTGCCTCTTTAGCACCAAAGAGGAAACGAGTGTTGGAAATATGCCCTAGAGGCAATAATAAAATGGTTATTATTATTTTTCCTTGTTCATGATAATTGTCTATTGTTCATGCTATAATTGTGTTGTCCGAAAATTGTAATACATGTGTGAATACATAGACCACAACATGTCCCTAGTGAGCCTCTAGTTGACTAGCTCGTTGATCAATTGATGGTTACGGTTTCCTAACCATGGACATCGGATGTCATTGATAACGGGATCACATCATTGGGAGAATGATGTGATGGACAAGACCCAATCCTGAGCATAACACAAGATCGTGTAGTTCGTTTGCTAGAGCTTTTCTAATGTAAAGTGTCATTTCCTTAGACCATGAGATCGTGTAACTCCCGGATACCGTAAGAGTGCTTTGGGTGTACCAAACGTCACAACGTAACAGGGTGGATATAAAGGTATACTACAGGTATCTACGAAAGTGTCTGTTGGGTTGACACGGATCAAGACTGGGATTTGTCACTCCGTATGACGGAGAGGTATCTCTGGGCCCACTCGGTAATGCATCATCATAATGAGCTCAATGTGACCAAGTAGTTGATCACGGGATCATGCATTACGTACGAGTAAAGTGACTTGCCAGTAACAAGATTGAACGAGGTATTGGGATACCGACGATGGAATCTCGAGTAAGTAACGTACCGATTGACAAAGGGAATTGTATACGGGATTACTTGAATCCTCGACATCATGGTTCATCCGATGAAATCATCAACGAGCATGTGGGAGCCAACATGGGTATCCAGATCCTGCTGTTGGTTATTGACCGGAGAGCCGTCTCGGTCATGTCTCCGTGTCTCCCGAACCTGTAGGGTCTACACACTTACGGTTCAGTGATGCTAGGGTTGTAGAGATATTAGTATGCGGTAACCCGAAAGTTGTTCGGAGTCCCGGATGATATCCCGGACGTCATGAGGAGTTCCGGAATGGTCTGGAGGTGAAGATTTATATATAGGAAGTCTAGTTTCGGCCACCAAGAAAGTTTCGGGGGTCACCGGTATTGTACTAGGAGCACCGGAAGGGTCCCGGGGGTCCACCGGGTGGGGCCACCTATCCCGGAGGGCCACAAGGGCTGAAGTGGGAAGGGAACCAGCCCCTGGTGGGCTGGTGCACCCCCTTGGGCCTCCCCTACGCGTAGAGTTGGAAACCCTAGGGGTGGGGGCGCCCCACTTGACTTGGGGGGCAAGTCCCCCCTTGAGACTGGATCTCTAGGGGGCCGGCGCCCCCCCCCAGGGCCCCTATATAAAGAGGGGAGGAGGGAGGGCTGCGCACCCAAGCCCCTGGCGCCTCCCTCTTCCCCCGTAACACCTCTCCCTCTCGTGGAGCTTGGCGAAGCCCTGCCGAGATCCCCGCTGCTGCCACCACCATGCCTCATGCTGTTGGATCTCCATCAACCTCTCCTTCCCCCTTGCTGGATCAAGAAGGAGGAGACGTCCTCCCCAACTATACGTGTGTTGAGCGCGGAGGTGCCGTCCATTCGGCGCTAGGATCATCGGTGATTTGGATCACGACGAGTACGACTCCATCAACCCCGTTCTCTTGAACGCTTCCGCTCACGATCTACAAGGGTATGTAGATGCGAACCTCTCTCTTGTTGCTAGATGACTCCATGGATTGATCTTGGTGATGCATAGAAATTTTTTATTCTTTGCTACGTTCCCCATCAGTGGCATCATGATCTAGGTCTATGCGTAGTTTCTATGAACGAGTAGAACACAATTTTGTTGTGGGCGTAGATGTTGTCAATTTACTTGCCACTACTAGTCTTATCTTGTTTCGGCGGCATCGTGGGATGAAGCGCCCTGGACCGACCTTACATGTACGCTTACGTGAGACAGGTTCCACCGACTGACATGCACTAGTTGTATAAGGTGTCTAGCGGGTGTCTGTCTCTCCCACTTTAGTCGGATCGGATTTGATGAAAAGGGTCCTTATGAAGGGTAAATTGATATTGGCATATCACGTTGTGGTTTTGGCGTAGGTAAGAAACGTTCTTGCTAGAACCCTATTGCAGCCACGTAAAACATGCAACAACAATTAGAGGACGTATAACTTGTTTTTGAAGCATATGCCTTGTGATGTGATATGGCCAAAAAGGATGTGATGAATGAAATATATGTGATGTATGAGATTGATCATGTTCTTGTAATAGGAATCACGACTTGCATGTCGATGAGTATGACAACCGGTAGGAGCCATAGGAGTTGTCTTTATTTTTGTATGACCTGCGTGTCATTGAATAACGCCATGTAAATTACTTTACTTTATTGCTAAACCGTTAGCCATAGAAGTAGAAGTAATCGTTGGCGTGACAACTTCATGAAGACATAATGATGGAGATCATGATGATGGAGATCATGGTGTCATGCCAGTGATGATGATGATCATGGCGCCCCGAAGATGGAGATCAAAAGGAGCAAAATGATATTGGCCATATCATGTCACTATTTGATTGCATGTGATGTTTATCATGTTTTTGCATCTTGTTTGCTTAGAATGACGGTAGTAAATAAGATGATCCCTCATAATATTTTCAAGAAAGTGTTCCCCCTAACTGTGCGCCATTGCGGAAGTTCGTTGTTTCGAAGCACCACGTGATGATCGGGTGTGATAGATTCTAACGCTCACATACAACGGTTGTAAGACAGATTTACACATGCAAAACACTTAGGTTGACTTGACGAGCCTAGCATGTACAGACATGGCCTCGGAACATAAGAGACCGAAAGGTCGAACATGAGTCGTATAGAAGATACGATCAACATCAAGATGTTCACCGATGATGACTAGTTCATCTCACGTGATGATCAGACACGGCCTAGTTGACTCGGATCATGGATCACTTAGATGACTACAGGGATGTCTATCTGAGTGGGAGTTCATTAAGTAATTTGATTAGATGAACTTAATTATCATGAACTTAGTCTAAAACTTTTGCAAAATGTCTTGTAGATCAAATGGCCAACGGTCATGTCAACCTCAACTTCAATGCGTTCCTAGAGAGAACCAAGCTGAAAGACGATGGTAGCAACTATATGGACTGGGTCCGGAACTTGAGGATCATCCTCATAGCTGCCAAGAAAGCATATGTCCTAGAAGCACCGCTAGGTGACGCACCTGCCCCAGCGAACCAAGACGTTATGAACGCTTGGCGGTCACGTAGTGATGATTACTCCCTGGTTCAGTGCAGCATGCTTTACAGCTTAGAACTGGGGCTCCAAAAGCGTTTTGAGCAGCACGGAGCATATGAGATGTTCCAAGAACTGAAAATGGTTTTCCAAGCTCACGCCTGGGTCGAGAGATATGAAGTCTCCGACAAGTTCTACAGTTGTAAGATGGAGGAAAATAGTTCTGTCAGTGAGCACATACTCAAAATGTCTGGGTTGCACAACCGCTTGTCCCAGCTGGACATTAACCTCCCGGATGAGGCGGTCATTGACAGAATCCTTCAGTCGCTCCCACCTAGCTACAAGAGCTTAGTGATGAACTACAATATGTAGGGGATGGTGAAAACTATTCCTGAGGTATTTTCAATGCTGAAATCCGCGGAGGTGGAAATCAAAAAGGAACAACAAGTGTTGATGGTCAATAAAACCACTAGTTTCAAGAAAGGCAAGGGTAATAAGAACTTTCAAGAAGGACGGCAAGGGAGTTGACGCGCCCGGTAAGCCAGTTACCGGGAAGAAGCCAAAGCACGGACCAAAACCTGAGACTGAGTGCTTTTATTGCAAGTGGAACGGTCACTGGAAGCGGAACTGCCCCAAGTACTTAGCAGACAAGAAGGTCGGCAACACCAGGTATATGTGATATACATGTAATTGATGTGTACCTTACCAGTAATCGTAGTAGCTCCTGGGTATTTGATACCGGTGCGGTTTCTCATATTTGTAACTCAAAATAGGAGCTGCGGAATAAGGGGAGACTGGCGAAGGACGAGGTGACGATGCGCGTCGGGAATGGTTCCAAGGTCGATGTGATCGCCGTCGGCACGCTACCTCTACATTTACCTACGGGATTAGTTTTAAAACTCAATAATTGTTATTTAGTTCCATCTTTGAGCATGAACATTGTATCTGGATCTCGTTTAATACGAGATGGCTACTCATTTAAATCCGAGAATTATGGTTGTTCTATTTATATGACAGATATGTTTTATGGCATGCCCCGCTGGTCAATGGTTTATTCTTAATGAATCTCGAACGTGATGTTACACATATTCATAGTGTGAATATCAAAAGATGTAAGGTTGATAACGATAGTCCCACATACTTGTGGCACTGCCGCCTTGGTCACATTGGTGTCAAACACATGAAGAAGCTCCATGCTGATGGACTTTTGGAGTCTCTTGATTACAAATCATTTGACACATGTGAACCATGCCTCATGGGCAAAATGACCAAGACTCCATTCTCCGGAACAATGGAGCGAGCAAGCAACTTGTTGGAAATCATACATACTGATGTGTGCGGTCCAATGAGCGTTGAGGCTCGCGGAGGCTATCGTTATGTTCTCACTATCACTGACGACTTAAGTAGATATGGGTATGTCTACTTGATGAAACACAAGTCTGAGACCTTTGAAAAGTTCAAGGAATTTCAGAGTGAGGTAGAGAATCAACGTGACCGAAAGATAAACTTCTTACGATCAGATCGTGGGGGAGAATATTTAAGTCACGAATTTGGTACGCACTTAAGGAAATGTGGAATCGTTTCACAACTCACGCCGCCTGGAACACCTCAGCGTAACGGTGTGTCCGAACGTCATAATCGCACTCTATTGGATATGGTGCTATCTATGATGTCACTCACCGATTTACCGCTATCATTTGGGGATACTCTCTAGAGACAGCTACATTCACTTTAAATAGGGCACCGTCTAAATCCGTTGAGACGACACCGTATGAATTATGGTTTGGGAAGAAACCTAAGCTGCATTTCTAAAAGTTTGGGGATGCGATGCTTATGTCAAGAAACTTCAACCTGAAAAGCTTGAACCCAAGTCGGAAAAATGCGTCTTCATAGGATACCCTAAGGAAACCATTGGGTATACCTTCTACCTCAGATCCGAGGGCAAGATCTTTGTTGCCAAGAACGGGTCCTTTCTGGAGAAAGAGTTTCTCTCGAAAGAAGTAACTGGGAGGAAAGTGGAACTTGATGAAGTACTACCTCTTGAACCGGTAAGTAGCCCAGCTCAGGAAGATGTTCCTGTGGTGCCTGCACCGACTGGAGAGGAAGTTAATGATGATGATCAAGGTACTTTGGATTGAGTTACTACTGAACTTCGTAGGTCCACAAGGACACGTTCCACACCAGAGTGGTATGGCAAGCCTGTCCTGGAAATAATGTTGTTAGACAACGGTGAACCTTCGAACTATGAAGAAGCGATGGCGGGCCTAGATTCCAACAAATGGCATGAAGCCATGCAATCTGAGATAGGATCCATGTATGAAAACAAAGTATGGACTTTGACAGCCTTGCCCGATGATCGGCGTGCGATAGAAAATAAATGGATCTTTAAGAAGAAGACGGGCGTGGATGGTAATGTTACCATCTATAAGGCTCGAGTTGTCGCTAAGGGTTATCGACAAGTTCAAGGGGTTGACTATGATGAGACCTTCTCACCCGTAGAGAATCTGAAGTCCGTCCAAATCATGTTAGCAATTGCCGCATTCTACGATTATGAGATATGACAAATGGACGTCAAAACGGCATTCCTTAACGACTTCCTTAAGGAAGAATTGTATATGATGCAGCCGGAAGGTTTTGTCGATCCTAAAAATGCTAATAAGGTATGCAAACTCCAGCGCTCCATCTATGGCCTGGTGCAAGCATCTCGGAGTTGGAACATTTGCTTTGATGAAATGATCAAAGCGTTTGGGTTTATGCAGACTTATGGAGAAGCCTGCGTTCACAAGAAAGTGAGTGGGAGCTCTGTAGCATTTCTCATATTATATGTGGATGACATACTTTTGATGGGAAATGATATAGAACTTTTGGACAGCATAAAGGCCTAGTTGAATAAGTGTTTTTCAACGAAGGACCTTCGAGAAGCTACTTATATATTAGGCATCAAGATCTATAGAGATAGATCGAGACGCCTCATAGGTCTTTCACAAAGCACATACCTGGATAAGATATTGAAGAAGTTCAATATGGATCAGTCCAAGAAGGGGTTCTTGCCTGTGTTGCAAGGTGTGAAATTGAGCTCGGCTCAATGTCCGACCACGGCAGATGATAGAGAAATGATGAGTGTCATCCCCTATGCCTCGGCCATAGGGTCTATCATGTATGCCATGCTGTGTACCATACCTGATGTAAACCTTGCCATAAGTTTGGTAGGAAGGTACCAAAGTAATCCCGGCATGGAACACTGGACAGCGGTCAAGAATATCCTGAAGTACCTGAAAAGGACTAAGGATATGTTCTCGTTTATGGAGGTGACGAAGAGCTCGTCGTAAAGGGTTACGTCGACGCTAGCCTCGACACAGATCTGGATGACTCTAAGTCGACGTGTATATTTTGAATGGTGGGGAAGTAAGCTGGTGCAGTTGCAAGCAATGCGTCGTGGCGGGATCTACATGTGAAGCGGAATACATGGTAGCCTCGGAGGCAGCACATGAAGCAATCTGGATGAAGGAGTTCATTATCGACCTAGGAGTTATTCCCAATGCGTCGGGGCCAATGACTCTCTTCTGTGACAACACTGGAGCCATTGCCCTTGCCAAGGAGCCCAGGTTTCACAAGAAGACCAGGCACATCAATCGTCGCTTCAACTCCATTCGTGAAAATGTTCAAGATGGAGACATAGATATTTGCAAAGTGCATACGGATCTGAATGTCGCAGATCCGTTGACTAAACCTCTTCCGCGGGCAAAACATGATCAACACCAGAACTCTATGGGTGTTTGATTCATCATAATGTAACTAGATTATTGACTCTAGTGCAAGTGGGAGACTGTTGGAAATATGCCCAAGAGGCAATAATAAAATGGTTATTATTATATTTCCTTGTTCATGATAATTGTCTATTGTTCATGCTATAATTGTGTTATCCGGAAATCGTAATACATGTGTGAATACATAGACCACAACATGTCCCTAGTGAGCCTCTAGTTGACTAGATCGTTGATCAATTGATGGTTACGGTTTCCTAACCATGGACATCGGATGTCATTGATAACGGGATCACATCATTGGGAGAATGATGTGATGGACAAGACCCAATCCTAAGCATAGCACAAAATAGTGTAGTTCATTCGCTAGAGCTTTTCTAATGTCAAGTATCATTTCCTTAGACCATGAGATCATGTAACTCCCGGATACCGTAAGAGTGCTTTGGGTGTACCAAACGTCACAACGTAAATGGGTGGCTATAAAGGTATACTATAGGTATCTCCGAAAGTGTCTGTTGGGTTGACACGGTTCGAGACTGGGATTTGTCACTCCGTATGACGGAGAGGTATCTCTGGGCCCACTCGGTAATGCATCGTCATAATGAGCTCAATGTGACCAAGTAGTTGATCACGGGATCATGCATTATAGTACGAGTAAAGTGACTTGCCGGTAACGAGATTGAACGACGTATTGGGATACCGACGATGGAATCTCGGGCAAGTAACGTACCGATTGACAAAGGGAATTGTATACAGGATTACTTGAATCCTCGACATCCTGGTTCATCCGATGAGATCATAGAGGAGCATGTGGGAGCCAACATGGGTATCCAGATCTCACTGTTGGTTATTGACTGGAGAGCCGTCTCGGTCATGTCTGCGTGTCTCCCAAACCCGTAGGGTCTACACACTTAAGGTTCGGTGACGCTAGGGTTGTAGAGATATTAGTATGCGGTAACCCGAAAGTTGTTCGGAGTCCCGGATGAGATCCCGGACGTCACGAGGAGTTCCGGAATGGTCCGGATGTGAAGATTTATGTATATAGGAAGTCCAGTTTCGGCCACCGAGAAAGTTTCGGGGGTCACCGGTATTGTACCGGGACCACCGGAAGGGTACCGGGGGTCCACCGGGTGGGGCCACCTATCCCGGAGGGCCACATGGGCTGAAGTGGGAAGCAAACCAGCCCCATGTGGGCTGGTGCGCCCCTCTTGGGCCTCCCCTGCGCCTAGGGTTGGAAACCCTAGGGGTGGGGGGGCGCCCCACTTGACTTGGGGGGCAAGTCCCCCCCTTGGCCGCCCCCCCTTGATATTGGATCTCTAGGGGGGCGGAGCCCCCCCTAGGGCCCCTATATAAAGAGGGGATGAGGGAGGGCTGTGCACCCAAGCCCCTGGCGCCGCCCTCTTCCCCCATAACACCTCTCCCTCTCGCTGAGCTTGGCGAAGCCCTGCCGAGATCCCCGCTGCTTCCACCACCACGGCGTCGTGCTGCTCGATCTCCATCAACCTCTCCTTCCCCCTTGCTGGATCAAGAAGGAGGAGATGTCTTCCCCAACCGTACGTGTGTTGAACGTGGAGGTGCCGTCCGTTCGGCGCTAGGATCATCGGTGATTTGGATCACGACGAGTAACCCCGTTCTCTTGAACGCTTCCGCTCGCGATCTACAAGGGTATGTATATGCACTCCTCTCTCTCATTGCTAGATGACTCCATAGATTGATCTTGGTGATGCGTAGAATTTTTTTATTTTCTGCTACGTTCCCCATCAACGAGGACACTGTGCGCGCTGGCGCCCACCTAGCGCCTGCCTGGCGCCCGCCTGGCCTTGGTCGTCATGGCTGATGCCATAGGAACCTCGCGAGGTTCCCCTTGCCTTGATCTCTCTGCCCCTCTCGAGCCAGCCTGGTGAGGCTGTCCCCGAGGAGGTCTTGCATCGTCCGGCTCGCGAGGCTTGGCCCCTCGTGATGCTCTTGAGTGTATGCTGGTGAAGATGGGTCGTACGGGCTGCTAGTGGAGCCACGCCGTGGGCCGCAGGCAGGCAAGTTTGGGGACCCCCATTCCCAGAACACTGACACTTTTGAAAGCAAATGCACGTGACAGGTTTTACTTTGTGGAGATCCTCTTAAACTTATGAAGACAATTCATCATGCACATAAATATATAACAAAGATAATGACATGCATAATGAAAAATGGACGTCTGTGGAATGACTTCATGCGGAATTTATCATTGCATCACAAAGTAGCAGAAAAATGTAGCAGACGACAATCAAGTTTAAGTGTTACAACCCAAGGAACCAAATGTATCAAAAGAAGAGAGTTGTAAGCACTTGGCAAAATATAGCAACCACCCATATGGACCCGCTTGAAGACTATCAACTCATATTCTTCTCCCCTTTTGTCAGTAAGGACCAAAAAGGTTTGAAGACATAGAGCATCTACTCGTTCCCATCAGGTGTAGAAGAAGGTGCAGGGTCGACATTGGAGTTCGATGGTGCGGAAGGGCATGGTGCAGCATCAAGATGCAGTGAAGCTATGGTTGGGGAAGTGGAATCGTCTTCTTCAGCTATGACTCTTGCAACAACTTTTGCAGCCAAAGAGGAATACTCTGAATCCTCTATTGAGGGAGTGCGGCACCAACTTGCATTGCGTGGAGGTCTTGAGTCAAATTTGAAGCCTTCTGTGAAGCCATCTTCGCAAAGATCTTCTTCAGGGCATAGCAAGGTGAGACTCTTCCAAGACCGCCGACAGGCTTCATGAGCTATGAATGAGTTCTTGGTGGCCAAGTTTCTGATGTGATTGACGTCCACCATGATACTCTGCATCTGATGCTTTAGCCAGTCATGATGCTTGTCCTGCTTCTGATGTAAGGCAACTAGAAGCTCTCGGTCATTGAGGACACGAGAATGCTTCCGAGGCCTTTGAGCAATTTTACTGGTGGTGGCTTCAATGTTGGCACAATGTGGCTCACGCATATTGCCAGCCAGAGGATAAGCAGGAGTCGCAGCATGTGGAACATGAATCCCTTTGATGGGTTGCATGAAGCTTTGACGATCAACATTGTGAAAATATAGGGGTTCTTTGGCAGGCTCAGGGTAGATGGCTTCAACTGACAGATCAACCTCAGGTAGAAATAAGATGGTTGCGTGCTGATGGCTGATAGTCAACAGATGAGTGGAGTTTGATCAGGCGCATCACCCATGAAGCATAAAACTTCAAGCCAAATAGATCAATCCCAGATGCTGCAAATTGCCTGATGAAGAAATCCTGGGTATTGAAGCTGATGCCATTGAGAATATAGAACACCAAAGTCTTCATGGTGGCTTCAAGCTTAGCTTCAGAAGAATGTCCCTTGACTGGCCAGAGAGTATGCCTCAGAATGTGATAAATCATGCGGGGGAGGTACTCGAGGTCCTTGACTAAGAAGTCCTTGGGATATTCAGCATCTTGTGGCAATGTCTTCATCATGCTGAGCATCTGACTCATATTTGGCTCTGGCTTCTGAAATATACTCTGCAGTACATTCCTGTAAAGCTGACAACCAGGTTCATAGAGCTCACCTGGAGTGGGCAGGGAAGTAAGGTCGATGATATCTTGAGCTTTAGCTTCATGATGCACATCACCTATCATCCACTCAATGATCCAAGTCTTTGGATCCCTGTTGTAGCCACGAATGTGAAGTGTTTCATAGAACTGCAGCAGTAGCTCTTCATTCCAGTGCTCTTTGTCAGTGATGAAGTGCAGAAGACCAGCATCCCTAAAACAGTCCAGAGCTTCTTCAAGGTAGGGCAGACCAGAATTGGCTTCACAATCCAGATGCATGTGAGGAAAGATTCGCTCTTGATTGTATAAGACACATGAGTAATAGTTGCGCTGTTGATAGCTCCAGAAGCGATCAGAAGAGATCTTTGGCTTCGAGTATGGATTCTTGGCACTGTCAAAGAATGTGTTGTGTGCCCTGAAGCTATTCACACTGAAAGATCCTGGCGATGTAGCAACACCCGGAAGCCTTGGCAGTCTGGGCTTTGGCTTCTGGACCCGTGGCCTCTGCTCCACATGATAGTTCATATTGAGGTCCGGGAGCAGTGGGAGGCACCATGATGGGCCACCGAACTGTGACAAGTTCTCCACGATTATAGGCATGTTCAATTGTGTGAGGCCTTGGGGCTGGAATAGTGGCTTCAGCATGGACTGTGGCTTCACGTGGCGCATGAGTTTCAGGCACAACATTGGCTTCAGGCTCCACATTGTCTTTAGGCATGACAATGCCATTGGCTTTAGTATCATTGTTGGTGGCAGCCTCAGTGTTCTCAACCTCCATATCTTCAATGATAGGAGGGCCGGGCATAGTCACATTCTCCTCGAGAATGACTTCTTCAGTGGCAGGGGGTGTGGCAACTCTTTCTTCTTCTTGTCTTGGTTCTTGATTTTTATGGCTGATGCAGCCGGAATGTCTTCAGCAGCTTTAGCTTCAGACTCGAAGACATTCACAGTAGGAGTGGCTTCAGGGAACACTTGGCGTGCTACTAAGCTTTGTTGCACTTCTCCTTCTGGAATGCTCGACATGGTGACCTATGGCCTAGGGCTTTTGTGAAGCCTGCGGAAAGCGGGCGACGCCTGTGGTGATGGAGTGGTCTGCACCATGTAATTGTCGTCATCAAGCACCGGAGTGGTGGCTTGAGGTGGTGGAGTTCTGGGTGTCTCAGCATCAATGGGGGTGTCTTGTTGAGGGTGATTAGCCCACAAATCATCCTGTGCAAATTGGTGTCAAGGGACGACCAATGCTGATGAGTTGACTCTTCGTACAAACAGGCGATGATACCACTTGGTGCTCGAGTTGAGGAAGGACTTCATCATCTTCAACATTATCTTCACGATCAATGTCTTCAGCTGTGATGGGGTCAACAGCTGGTACTTCTTCATTCTCAGGAGCCTCTGTGAAACCAGGCTCGTGGATCACAAGTTGACGCTCTTGGTTGGTGGAGGCTGGACGAGCAACATAAATGGGCTCGACGAAAAGAGGCTTAGAGGCTATAGCACGCTCATTATTTGAAGACTTCTTCAATATCTTCTTTGATGGTGCATCATCAGAAGCATTCCTGTGCTTGCACTTCTTGGCTTCGGCTTCAGCAACCCTTGTCTTCTTCAGCACTGAAGCTGCTGTGGGGACCTTAGGCTTCGAGCCTGTCATGTTGGCATGGAAGACAATGCGAGGTGCTTCCTGCCTTGAAGCTTCAGCTTGGGCCACAGCAGGCTTCTTCTTATATTTGACAGCCATCTTGGGGTCAATGCTAGGACGCCAAAGTGCCTTGCGCTTCTCGGCCTCATTGTGTGCTTGAACACATTTCTCTGTGAAGTATTTCATCCGCTCTCTTGAACCTTTTGCTTCTTCACGCTTCTTGTGAAACAGTTATTTGAGCTCATGCAACGTTTTCTTAAAGCTTTGAACATCTGCCACCCTGAGCTTGGCCATGTTATTCTTGAAGTGAGCTTTCTCATAATCAATTTTGTTTTTCACCTCGACAATCTTCTTAGCCAAGGCCAATTCATTAGTGATGGCTTCGTGGAAGGTGACGCTGATGTCAACTGGCAGCTGAACATCATCAATGCTAAGGCTGGGATTTTCAAACCACTCGTTGATGAAGTTATTTAGAATATCCACGTTAAAGCGGTGCAGATTGTTGAAGATCTCCGCCTCTTGCTTGCTCTTGATAAGTAGTTCAAGGGCATCATCACCAAGATCTTCATCGCTAGAGAGATTAATGGTTTCATCTTCGTTCCTCAGAATGGCAGCTGGAGTAAGTTCATGCCCAGAAATCTTCATGGGCTTCTTATTGGGCTTCTCTATCTTCTTGGAGACATGAGAGAGATCTTCTGATTACACACTCGGTTCAGGAGGTGCAGTTGCCAATGGCTTCACACGTGAAGCACTTGGTGCGGCAGAGGGCTTCGAAGCCTTTGTTTTCTTCTTCTTTTGCGGCTTAGGTGGAGCTGGCGCATCTTCAGAGTCTGCGTCATCACCTGATTGCTCCACTGTGGCCCTCGAAGCAGCTATATGAGAGAGAAGGCCATCAAAGTTGTCGAAGGGCCGATGCCATTGGGATTAGCATTGTCGGATGTGGGGTTCCGGTAAAACCCTTAAGGTTCGAACTCTGGGGTGCGCACGAAGATCTCTCCCCTACCGATCCACGTTCGAGTGCCTCGCTGAGAATCTAAGCTAAACGATGAACAACACAAGGGCAACAGATTTACACTGGTTTGGGCCACCGTTGTGGTGTAATACCCTACTCAAGTGTGTGGTGTGGTGGATTGCCTCAGGGGCTGATGATAAACAGTACAAGGGGAAGAACAACCTCGCGAGAGGTGTTCTTGGGCTGGTGCGGTGAACTACTTGGGTGAGTTCGATCGCCTATAGGTCTGATGAGAACTTGATCCCCCTCCACTGAGATGGCTATCCCTATTTATAGAGGCCCTGGCCCTCTTCCCAAATAATGAGCGGGGAGGGCGCCAACAACGGCCATTTTGAAGGGGGACATCTAGTACAAGTTATCCTGACTAAAGTTGGTCTTCGGCTGCCAAAGGCACTGGCGATGACGCCGTCTTGGGCTCCATGGTGAACTCCACCCTGCCGCTCTGCTGGTCTTGGTCTCATTGCATCGAGATGGTAACCTTTGCCTGATGCCTTGGTACTCCATGCCTATGCTTGCCCCCTTTGCACCAAAGAGGAAACAAGGACACTGCGCAGGCCGGCGCCCGCCTGGTCTCGATCATCATGGCTTGCGTCACGAGCACCTCGCGAGGTACTCTTGCCTTGATCTCTCCGCCTCCTCGCGAGCCTTCCTGGTGAGGCCGCTCCTAAGGAAGCCTTGGGCCGTCCGCCCCGCGAGGCTTGGCCCCTCGCGAGGGTCTTAAGCTGAAGAAGATGAAGATGGGCCGTACCGGGACACCACTTGAGGCACGCCGCAGGCCGCAGGCAGGCAAGTCTGGGGACCCCCGTTCCCAGAACGCCGACAGTAGCCCCCGGGCCCAAGGCGCACTCGAACTTGGCTTAACAGGGAAGCGAAGGGGCAAGTGCGGAGTGCCGCGGGCCCTAACAGCCTGCGGCCTCAGGCACCGCGTGGCGGTTGATTGGACGTGGGCATCTCCGCTTCCCCACGCTGCCTCGGCAACTGCCCGACTTGACAAGTCCCTGCATGCAAAAATGGGTCATGATTACCTGCGATCGTGGAGGCCGACGGTTGGCCTCCTCTGGACTATAAGTACGGAGTGGCGTGAGCCATCGCAGTCCATCTCTTCTTGCTCCACTCCTTCTTCCTCATTCGTCTTCCATCTTGACGCCAATGGCGCCGATCCGCCGGTTCTCAGCCGAGGTGAAAGGAAAGGCCCCACGAGAGGGGCCCGGCCCGCTTCCGCCGAAGAAACGGCCGGTCCCCGGCCGCCGTGATGAGGTCGCTCGGCAGGAGACGTCGAGGCCTTGGTACGAGCGGCCGCCACCTGGGTTTCCGCTGCCTTTGTACGCCCGGGCTAAGCGTCCTAGGGAAGAAGACGCCGATCGGCGCCGCCCGCGCCGCCGGGGACACCGGCGAATCATGGCGGTGCGCATCGTCGCCCCTGGAGTCCATGCCATGGACTCCTCTCGCGAGCTCGTGCTTCACGCTGCCATTCCGCCAAACTCCTGGATTCGCTTTCCTCCTTATTTTTCCTTTGAGATGCCACCGAGGGGGCCCCTCGAGCTCTGGCTGCAGCATGCCGACTGTAGCACCCCTGTGACCGGAGCGGAGGTTGAGGTTGTCGCTCCGGGCAAGGTCTACATGACCCGAGGCTGGGGCGAGATCGCCCGGGTTTGCCGAACAGGGGGCACCTTCATGATTCATTTAGAATATGATGGCGCCTCCTTGATGTTCTTCAAGGTCTTCGACACGGAAGGACGCCGACTAGAGTGCTGCCCCAGGGAAGGTGGCCGGGGCATCAAAGTGGCAAGGGCTAGGCCTGCCACCCGCTTCCTCAGCAGCTCCTTTGGTAGCAGCGGAGACGCCGGAGGGTCCAGCGACTCTCCCAAGCTTCTCGTGACTCCGGAGACGAGTGACGACAGCTACGAGCCCCCGAGCTCATGTCGTGCTCGGAGCAGAGCAGCCGCATCAGGCCGCCGGTGCGGCTGATCTGGATGGGGTTGGCGCCAGCACTTGGTGGCCCACTATTGATGATGGCGTTGTCCATGGAGGCACATGTAGTTAGCATCCCTTAGGATTAACACCTTTTGTTCCCTGCGAGGAATCAAGGAAATACCCCGTGGGGCGATGTAAAGCGTCTTCTATGTCTTTTGTTAATATCATCCTTATTATGGAGTGGTGCAAGATGCTTGTCCTGTCTCGGCTCAGTTCCCCCTTTCTAACCTCACGAGGGCTTGGTGCTCTATGCTGATAGGTCCCGGTCCCCAGGCAGGCTTTAGCCGTCGCTGGTATGCCAGGTCGCGATGTTGTGGTCAAGGCCAGGAGGTGAGCAACCCGAGGTCCAATAAGAGCCCCTGAGGCGCGATGCTCAGGAGGTCCCCTTTAGCGCTCAAGAAGCCGCCGCTATGGGAGAAAGGAGGGGAACGTCGCTGTCACAGATCTGCATTAAGTGAGGTTTTGGTGTCGCGTTGATTAGCTTTTCCAGGGTCGTGACTTATCTCGAGAGCTCGGAGCCATTTCTTAGTGAGGTGTTGGACCTGCGTGTCAGCAGCTGGGATGTTGCTCGGTCAGGCCCTCATGAGCTTCTCCTCTCTTCCCCACACTTTACTATGTGCTCTACGTCCTCAGGTCCCGACCCTCAAGCGAGCTCAGTCTCCGTGGTATGCCAGGTCGCGATGCCGTGGACAAGGCCAGGGGGTGAGGGGTGGAGAGCCAGTAAGAGCTCCTGAGTCGCGATGCTCAGGAGCCCTCCTTTTAACGCGTGAGCGGATCGCACGGGTAAGAGAGAGAGAGAGAGAGAGAGAGCTCACGAAGCCCCCCACGTTATTCCTTAGGTGGACCCTGCAAACCAACACGAGCAAAACATGGACTGCCATTATGATTGTCGGCCAGCCATTGGTTGCTCCGAGGGAGTGATGAGAGCATTGAGGGCCTGGTGAGGTGGCGCCTTGTAGGGCTGCCACGGCCAGAGCTCGACCACTCAGATTTGTCGACGTTGCAGGGACGAACCCATGCACATGCGCCGTGCCAGAGCGAGCGGCTCCAAAGGTAGGTGTCAATCGAGCAGGTGATTATCATAGGCAGGTTAAGCATGAAAAGGCAATCCAACTTAGATAGATGCAGGAAAGACACATGCCACTGGGTCAGGCTCGAGCAGCTTGGGGATGATGCAGCCCGAGGGGCGCCCCCAACAAGGTAAGCAAAAGACACAAGAAAAATGGATACATGCCGCGGGGGCGGACCCACGCGACCTGGGAATGACGCAGCCCTAAGGGCGCTCCCAGCTGAAATGAAACTCGAAAGATGTCACCTGATATCATTGCAGAGCGAGTGTTGGAGTAGCTGATGATGCGCGGTGAAGAAGCCAATCCTCACGAGCCTTCGGAACCCCGAGCCTCGGGGGGCTCTGGAGGTCCGGGCGGCTCGGCAAGGTCCATATCCATCTCCTCTAGGAATGCGTGGTGCCTGGCCACCTGAGCCTCCAGAATGCTCCTCATCAGGCGCTGGTGAGCAGCAGCTGCGTTCGGCAGGCCGAAAGGCATGTGAACATAGCTGTGAGGTGGACCCTCGCAACATCCCACGTGCGAAGGCCAGAAGCGCTCCTGAGACGCGACTCGATTGAGCCCCGGGGAGTCGATGCAGACGCGCAGCCCGCCATCCTCGCCTGGATGGGGGGCTACGCCGGGTAGGCGGCGGTCGCCGCGCATGACTCTCGACTCCTGCAGCTCCTGAGTGACCTTGGTGATGAACTCCTGAGGGTTGGGCCCTGATACGTCTCCAACGTATCTATAATTTTTTATTGTTCCATGCTATTATATTACCCCTTTTGGATGTTTAAGGGCTCTATTTTACACATTTATATCATTTTTGGGACTAACCTACTAACCAGAGGCCCAGCCCATTTTGCTGTTTTTTGCCTATTTCAGTATTTCGAAGAAAAGGAATATCAAACGGAGTCCAAATGGAATGAAACCTTTGGGAGCGTGATTTTTGGAACGAACGTGATCCAGAGGGCTTGGAGTGCAAGTCAAGAAGCAGCCGAGGCCCCACGAGATAGGAGGCCGCCGCCCCCCCCACCTGTAGGGCGTGCCCCCTGTCTTGTGGGCCCCTCAGGCGGCCACCGACGTACTTCTTCCTCCTATATATACCTACGTACCCCGAAAACATCCAGGAGCACCACGAAACACAATTTCCACCCCGTAACCTTCTATATCCGCGAGATCTCATCTTGGAGCCTTCACCGGTACTCTGCCGGAGGGGGAATCGACCATGTAGGGCTTCTACATCAACATCCTTGCCCCTTCAATGAGTTGTGAGTAGTTTACCACAGACCTACGGGTCCATCGTTAATAGCTAGATGGCTTCTTCTCTCTTTTTGGATCTCAATACAATGTTCTCCCCCTCTCTTGTGGAGATCTATTCGATGTAAACTCTTTTTGCGGTGTGTTTGTCGAGACCCGATGAATTGTCGGTTTACGATCAAGTTTATCTATGAATAATCTTTGAATCTTCTCTGAATTCTTTTTTGTATGATTGAGTTATCTTTGCTAGTCTCTTCGAATTATCAGTTTGGTTTGGCCTACTAGATTGATCTTTCTTGCCATGGGAGAAGTGCTTAGCTTTGGGTTCAATCTCGCTGTGTCCTTACCCAGTGACAGAAAGGGTTGCAAGGCATGTATTGTATTGTTGCCATCGAGGATAACAAGATGGGGTTTATATCATATTGCTTGAGTTTATCCCTCTACATCATGTCATCTTGCTTAATGTGTTACTCTGTTCTTATGAACTTAATACTCTAGATGCAGGCGGGAGTCGGTCGATGTGTGGAGTAATAGTAGTAGATGCAGGCAGGAGTCGGTCTACTTGTTATGGACGTGATGCCTATATACATTATCATGCCTAGATAATCTCATAACTATGCGCTTTTCTATCAATTGCTCGACAGTAATTTGTTCACCCACCGTAATACTTATGCTATCTTGAGAGAAGCCTCTAGTGAAACCTATGGCCCCCGGGTCTATCTCTTATCATATTTGCTTTCAATCTACCTTTATTTGCATCTTTACTTTTTGCATCTATCTTATGAAATACCAAAAATATATTTATCTTATCATACTATCTTTATTAGATCTCACTTTCGCTAGTGGCCATGAAGGGATTGACAACCCCTTTATTGCCTTGGTTGTGAGTTCTCAGTTTGCTTGTGTAGGTGCGTGGGACTTTTGAGGAGCCTCCTACCGGACTGATACCTTGGTTCTCAAAAACTGAGGGAAATATTTACGCTACTATCGCTGCATCACCCTCTCCTCTTCGAGGAAAACCAACGCAAGCTCAAGACGTAGCAAGAAGGATTTTTGGCGCCGTTGTCGGCGAGGTCATCATTCAAGTCAAGACATACACGGTACCCATCACAAACCCATCTCCCTCGCATTTACATTATTTTCCATTTGCCTCTCGTTTTCCTCTCCCCCACTTCACCCTTGCCATTTTATTCGCCCTCTCTTTCCCAATCTCCTCCTCTCTTTTTCGCTTGCCGTTTTCTGCTTGCTTGTGTGTTGGATTACTTGTTGCCATGGCGCAAGATAATACCAAATTCTATGATTTCTCGAATACCAATAACAATGATTTCCTTAGTACTCCGATTGCTCCTCTTAATGATGTTGAGTCTTGTGAAATCAATACTGCTTTGCTGAATCTTGTTAGGAAAGATCAATTCGCCGACCTTCCTAGTAAAGATGCCGCCACTCATCTAAACAACTTTGTTGATTTGTGTGATATGCAAAACAAGAAAGATACGGATAACAATATTGTCAAATTGAAGTTATTTCCGTTTTCACTTAGAGATCGTGCTAAAGTTTGGTTTTCGTCTTTGCCTAAAAATAGTATTGATTCTTGGAACAAGTGCAAAGATGCTTTTATCTCTAAGTATTTTCCTCCCGCTAAGATTATCACTCTTAGGAACGATATCATGTATTTTAAACAACTTGATCATGAGCATGTTGCCCAATCTTGGGAAAGAATGAAATTGATGCTTCGCAATTGCCCTATTCATGGTTTGAATTTATGGATGATCATACAAAAATTTTATGCCGGTTTGAACTTCGCTTCTAGAAATCTCTTAGATTCGCCGCGGGAGGCACGTTTACGGAAATCACATTAGGAGATGCTACAAAAGTGCTTGATAATATTATGGCTAATGATTCTCAATGGCACACCGAAAGATCTTCTAGTAAAAAAAGTGCATGCTATAGAAGAAATCAATGTTTTGAGTGGAAAGATTGATGAAGTTATGAAGATGTTTGCTACTAAAAATACTCCTCTTGATCCCAATGATATGCCTTTGTCTTCTTTGGTTGAGAATAATAATGAATCTTTGGATGTGAATTTTGTTGGTAGGAATAGTTTTGGAAACAATGCTTACAGAGGAAATTTCAATGCTAGACCGTTCCCTTGTAATCCCTGTAACAAGATTATGGTAATTTTAATAAGATTCCCTCTGATTTTGAGAATAATGTGAAAGAATTTATGATTCCTCAAAAGAATTTTAATTCTTTGCTTGAAGAAAATTGCTCAAAGTTGATGATCTGGCTAGGAACATTGATAGACTTTCGCTTGATGTTGATTTTCTTAAACTTAGATCTTCTCCTCCTAAGCATGATATCAATGAATGTCTCAAAGTAATGAGAATTTCCATTGACGAGTGCAAGGAAAGAACCGCTAGATTGCGTGCTAAAAAAGATAGCTTTATAAAAGCGTGTTCTTCTAGTTTCCATGAAAATAATGATGAGGATCTTAAAGTTATTGATGTGTCTCCGATTAGATCTATGTTTTGCAATATGAATTTTGATGATTATGGGACTAATGATGAATCAACTTTGCCTAGAAGGCATCCCTAGAATTTGGAGTCTTTAGATCTTCATGCTAAATTTGGTAAAAGTGAGATTGGAGAATCCTCAACTTCTAATAATATTGAACTTACTATCTCGGATTTCAAGGAATTTGATTATGATAATTGCTCTTTAAAAGGTTGTATTTCCTTTTTGCAATCTGTTGTTAATTCTCCTCATGCTTATAGTCAAAATAAAGCTTTTACCAAACATATCGTTGATGCTTTGATGCAATCTTATGATGAAAAACTTAATTTGGAAGTTTCTATACCTAGAAAACTTAATGATGAGTGGGAACCTACTATAAAGATTAGAATTAAAGATTATGAGTGTTTTGCTTTGTGTGATTTGGGTGCTAGTGTTTCCACGATTCCGAAAACTTTATGTGATATTCTAGGTTTCCATGATCTTGATGATTGCTCTTTAAATTTGCACCTTGCGGATTAAACCATTAAAAAGCCTATGGGGAGGATCAATGATGTTCTTATTGTTGCAAATAGAAATTTGGTGCCCGTAGATTTTATCGTTCTTGATATAGATTGCAATCTTTCTTGCCCTATTATTCTTGGTAGACCTTTCCTTAGAACAATTGATGCGATTATTGATATGAAGGAAGGGAACATTAGATTCCAATTTCCATTAAAGAAAGGCATGGAGCACTTTCCAAGAAATAAAGTCAAATTACCTTATGAATCTATCATGCGGGCTACTTATGAATTTAGTGCCAAAGATGGCACCCGTTAGATCTATCTTCGCTTTTATGCCTAGCTAGGGGCGTTAAATGATAGCGCTAATTAGGAGGCAACCCAATTTTCTTTATGTTTTTTGTTTTTGCTCTTGTTTAGTAATAATTTTTGCATATACCTTCTGTTTAGATGTGTTTTTATCTTTTAATTAGTGTTTGTGCCAAGTAGAACCTATAGGATAACCTACGATGATAGTTGATTTGATTCTGCTGAAAAACAGAAACTTAGCGCGCACGAATATAATTTTGTTAAATCACAGGAACGTGCTTTTGTGTTGATTCTTTTTTCTGCTGTTCCATAAACAAATTCTCTAGGACTTCTTATTTTTGTAGGATTTTTAGACTTCCAGAAGTTTGTGTTAGTTACAGATTGCTACAGACTGTTCTGTTTTTGACAGATTCTGTTTTTCGTGTGTTGTTTGCTTATTTCAATGCATCTATGGCTAGTAAATTAGTTTATAAAACATAAAGAAGTTGGAATACAGTAGGTTTAACACGAAAATAAATAAATAATGAGTTAATTGCAGTACCTTATGTGGTGGTTTTGGTTTCTTTCACTAACGGAGCTTATAAGATTTCCTGTTGAGTTTTGTGTTGTGAAGTTTTCAAATTTTGGGTAAAGCCATTATGGACTATGGAGTAAAGGGTGGCAAGAGCCTAAGATTGGGGATGCCCATGGCACCCCAAGATATTCAAGAATAGCCAAAAGCCTAAGCTTGGGGATTCCCCGGGAAGGCATCCCCTCTTTCGTCTTCGTTCATTGGTAACTTTACTTGGAGCTATATTTTTATTCGCCACATGATATGTGTTTTGCTTGGAGCGTCGTGTATTATATTAATCTTTGCTTTTTAATTTACCACAATCATACTTGCTGTACACACCTTTTGGGAGAAGCCTATTTGATTAGAATTTGCTAGAATAATCTATGTGCTTCACTTATATCTTTTGAGCTTGATAGTTTTTGCTCTAGTGCTTCACTTATATCTTTTAGAGCATGGTGGTGTCTTAATTTTGAAGAAATTACTAGTCTCTCATGCTTCACCTATATTATTTTGAGAGTCTTTTAGAACAGCATGGTATTTGCTATGGTCATAAAGTTGGCCCTAGAATGATGAGCATCAAATTTCGGTATAATAAAAACTATCATAGAAAGTGAATTGGGTGCTATGATCAATTTGATACTTGATAATTGTTTTGAGATATGGAGGTAGTGATATTAAAGTCATGCTAATTGGGTGATTATGAATTCAAAGAATGCTTGTGTTTAAGTTAGCAAGTCCCGTAGCATGCATGTATGGTTAAAGTTGTGTAACAAATTTGAAACATGAAGTGTACCTGGCTTGTGCATCCTTATGAGTGGCGGTCGGGGACGAGCGATGGTATTTTCCTACCAATATATCCCCCTAGGAGCATGCGCGTAGTACTTGGTTTATGATGACTTCTAAATTTTTGCAATAAGTATATGAGTTCTTTTGACTAATGTTGAGTCCATGAATTATACGCACTTTTACCTTTCCACCATTGCTAGCCTCTTCGGTACCGTGCATAGCCCTTTCTCACCTTGAGAGTTGGTGCAAACTTCGCCGGTGCATCCAAACCCCGTGATACAATACGCTCTATCACACATAAACCTCCTTATATCTTCCTCAAAACAGCCACCATACCTACCTATTATGGCATTTCCATAGCCATTTTGAGATATATTGCCATGCAACTTTCCACCGTTCCGTTCATCATCATGACATACTTTACTTTTGTCATATTGCCATTGCATGATCATGTAGTTGACATCGTACTTGTGGCAAATCCACCATGCATTATTTTTCATACATGTCACTCTTGATTCGTTGCACCATCCCGGTACACCGCCGGAGGCATTCATGTAGAGTCATATCTTGTTCTAGCTTCGAGTTGTAATTCTTTTGTTGTAATCAATAGAAGTGTGATGATCATCATTATTAGAACATTGCCCAAAGAAACAGAAAGAAAAAAAAGAAGAAAGTCCAAAAAGAAAAAAAGAAAGGCCCAAAAAAAGGAAAAAAAAAGAAAAAGAAAGAAAAAGAAGAAGAAGAAAAGAAAAAAAATAAGTAAATAAAAAGGGCAATGTTACTATCTCTTTTTCCACACTTGTTCTTCAAAGTAGCACCTTGTTCTTCATGTAGTGAGTCTCATATTCTTGTGCTTCAAAGTAGCACCATGTTTTTCATATAGTGAGTCTCATAAGTTGTCTTTTTCATACTAGTGGGAATTTTTCATTATAGAACTTGGCTTGTATATTCCTACGATGGGCTTTCTCAAATGCCCTAGGTCGTTGTGAGCAAGCAAGTTGGATGCACACCCACTAGTTTTATTTTGTTGAGTATTCATTTATAGCTCTAGTGCATTCGTTGCATGGCAATCCCTACTCCTCATGTTGACATCAATTGATGGGCATCTCCATAGCCCGTTGATTATCCTCATCAATGTGAGACTTTCCCTTTTTTGTCTTCTCCACACAATCCCCATCATCATATTCTATTCCACCCATAGTGCTATATCCATGGCTCACACTCATGTATTGCGTGAAGGTTGAAAAAGTTTGAGATTATTTAAGTATGAAACAATTGCTTGGCTTGTCATCGGGGGTATAGAGGTTGGGAACATCTTTGTGTGACGAAAATGAAGCATAACCGAACTATATGATTTTGTAGGGATTAACTTTCTTTTGCCATGTTATTTTGAGAAGACATGATTACGTTGATTAGTATGCTTGAAGTGTTACTATTTCTTTGATCAATATGAACTTTTATTTTGAGTCATTTGGATCTGAACATTCATGCCACAATAAAGAAAATTACATTATGAATTATGCCAGGTAGCATTCCACATCAAAAATTCTGTTTTTTATCATTTACCTACTCGAGGACGAGCAGGAATTAAGTTTGGGGATGCTTGATACGTCTCCAACGTATCTATAATTTTTGATTGTTCCATGCTATTATATTACCCCTTGTGGATGTTTATGGGCTCTATTTTACACATTTATATCATTTTTGGGACTAACCTACTAACCGGAGGCCGAGCCCATATTGCTGTTTTTTTGCCTATTTCAGTATTTCAAAGAAAAGGAAAATCAAACGGAGTCCAAACAGAATGAAACCTTCGGGAGCGTGATTTTTGGAACGAACGTGATCCAGAGGGCTTGGAGTGCAAGTCAAGAAGCAGCCGAGGCACCCACGAGATAGGAGGCTGCGCCCCCCTGTAGGGCGCGCCCCCTGTCTCGTGGGCCCTCGGGCGGCCACCGACGTACTTCTTCCTCCTATATATACCTACGTACCCCGAAAACATCCAGGAGCACCACGAAACACAATTTCCACCACCGTAACCTTCTGTATCCGCGAGATCTCAGCTTGGAGCCTTCGCCGACACTCTGCCGAAGGGGGAATCGACCACGGAGGGCTTATACATCAACATCCTTGCCCCTCCGATGAGTTGTGAGTAGTTTACCACAGACCTACAGGTCCATAGTTATTAGCTAGATGGCTTCTTCTCTCTTTTTGGAGATCAATACAATGTTCTCCCCCTCTCTCGGGGAGATCTATTCGGTGTAAACTCTTTTTGCAATGTGTTTGTCGAGACCCGATGAATTGTGGCTTTATGATCAAGTTTATATATGAATAATATTTGAATCTTCTCTGAATTCTTTTATGTATGATTGAGTTATCTTCGCAAGTATCTTCGAATTATCAGTTTGGTTTGTCCTACTAGATTGATCTTTCTTGCCATGGGAGAAGTGCTTAGCTTTGGGTTCAATCTTGCGGTGTCCTTACCCAGAGACAGAAAGGGTTGCAAGGCACGTATTGTATTGTTGCCATCGAGGATAACAAGATGGGGTTTATATCATATTGTTTGAGTTTATCCCTCTACATCATGTCATCTTGCTTAATGCGTTACTCTGTTCTTATGAACTTAATACTCTAGATGCAGGCAGGAGTCGGTCGATGTGTGGAGTAATAGTAGTAGATGCAGGCAGGAGTCGGTCTACTTGTTATGGACGTGATGCCTATATACATGATCATGCCTAGATAATCTCATAACTATGCGCTTTTCTATCAATTGCTCGACAGTAATTTGTTCACCCACCGTAATATTTATGCTATCTTGAGAGAAGCCTCTAGTGAAACCTATGGCCCTCGGGTCTATCTCTTATCATATTTGCTTTCAATCTACCTTTATTTGCATCTTTACTTTTTGCATCTATCTTATAAAATACCAAAAATATATTTATCTTATCATACTATCTTTATTAGATCTCACTTTTGCAAGTGGCCGTGAAGGGATTGACAACCCCTTTATTGTGTTGGTTGTGAGTTCTCAGTTTGTTTGTGTAGGTGCGTCAGACTTTTGAGGAGCCTCCTACTGGATTGATACCTTGGTTCTCAAAAACTGAGGGAAATACTTAAGCTACTATCGCTGCATCACCCTCTTCTCTTCGAGGAAAACCAACGCAAGCTCAAGACGTAGCAGGCCCTCCTTGCCTCATGCCTTCCTGAGGGAAACATGCCGCGAAGCACGCCTCCAAGCGGTGCCCGAGCGCCTCCCTCATGATCTTGGCAAAGTCAATGGCCCTCCAGGAGAGAGCCCCCGAGCCTTGCCCGAGGAGGGCGCCGAGCGTGCCTTCCTATGCGATGGAGGGAGGCGCTCCTTGGACGGGTGCAGATCCTGGCGCGGTGCCTCCGGAGGTGCCTGCCTCCTGAGGCCCTGAGCTAGGTGATGTCTTTTCTTCTTGGGAGCTGCCTCGGGACTGTTTCCACTCTTGCTGTCTAGGTCCTCAATCGATGCGGCTTGGAAGGCACACTCGAGAGAGCACACCGCATCCTTCTCTTCACAGGGGACTGTGATGACTCCGCTGCTTCCCGGCATCTTGAGGACATTGTAACCATGGTGAGTCACTGCCTTGAACTTGGCCAGGGCTGGATACCCGAGGATGGCATTATACGGCAGGCGAATGTGGGCAATGTCGAAGTCGATGAGCTCAGTACGGTAATTCTTGCGCTGTCCAAAGGTGACAGGGAGGCGGACCTGCCCTATCGGAGTGGTGGAACCATCAGTGACTCCTGAGAAAGGCTTGGTTGGCTGAAGCTGATCATACGGCACTTGGAGATTGTTGAACGTCTCGACGGACAGAACGTCGAGTCCTGTGCCGCCATCGATGAGGGTCCTGGTAACTTGCACATTGCTGATGACTGGGGAACAGAGCATTGGGAGGATATCGGCTGTTGCCGCACACTTGAGATGATCTGCTGAGCTGAATGTGATGACGCACGTGGACCACCTGAGAGCGCGCGTGGCCTCGAGCTTGGGGAGGACTGTATTCACCTCGCGAGCAAACTGCTTGAAGATGCACTGAGAGGCTGGGGCCTGGGCGCCGCCCAAGATGCAAGTGATAGCACGCGGCTCTTGGAAGCCCCTAGCCCCCTCGTCCTGATGATGGTCGTCATTCCTTCTTGGCGGTGGTGGCAGAGGAGGAAGGCCTGCGTTGCCTTGCGGGCGATCCTCGCGAGGCTGATCCCTCCAAGCTCCCTCATGAGGCTGGTCCTGCCAGTGGTCCTCGCGAGGCCGGTCATGCCACCCTTGACGAGGGCCACGGTCATCGCATCGTCCTCCGCCTCTTCCTCCACCTCGGTCGTAGCCCCGATCGTTGCGCTCGGGGCGTCAACCGACACGCCCTTCTCGCACGGCTCTAAGCTCTTGGCATTCGTTGGTCTTGTGGGTGCGGAGGTCATGATATGCGCAGTATCGGATGCCCTTGGACGACTCCGGCTGGTCCCTGCTACGCTTCGTATATGGCTCTGCTGTGAGCACAGCTGCTCCTTTGCGCTTCACGTCCTTGGCCTTGGCTTTCTTCTCTTCTGGGTCAGCAGCTGGGAGCTTGAGAAGGGAAAGGCGTCCCTCCTCAGCCCTCGCGCACTTGGTCGCCAGGTTGAACTGCTCCAGAGATGTGCACAGATCTTCGTGGATCGCCAGTTCTTCCTTCATCTTGACGACGCGGACGCCGTCAGAGAACACTGAGATGATGGCCTCCTCAGTCACCTTAGGAATCTTGAGACGAGCGCTATTGAAGTGCTGGATGTACTTCTGCAGGGTCTCTCCGGGTTGCTGCTTGATGCGGCGCAGGTCACCCACGGCAGGAGGACGGTCGCGAGTGCCCTGAAAGTTGGCGATGAAGCGGGTGTGCATCTCTTCCCAGGAGGAGATCATGCCGGGAGGCAGGTTCAGGAGCCAGGTGCGGGCACCATCATTGAGCGCCATGGAAACCAGTTCGCTATGACCTTCTCGTCTCCGTTGGCCACTTTGATGCCCAACTCATAGAGCTGCAGGAACTCCGCGGGGTCGGCAGGAGGCAGATCCGGCTTGAACTTGCCCTGCCAGGCGACACTGCGTAGCTCAGTGGTGAAGGCGCGACAGCCTACGGTGGCCACCAGAGCTCTCTACTGACGCGAGGCTTGCACCTAGGGATTCCCGCGCGCCGCTGCCAGGGGCAGCGCGGGGTCTTGACATGCTGGCGCATGGATGCGGTCATGACGTGCCAGTGCAGGAAGCATGCGAGCACCTTCTTGTGGACGAAGGATTTCTTGGCAGCTCCTTTCTTGTCGCGCGGGCGCTGGACGCGGTGGGTCTCATCCAGGGGCCGCGCGTCTTGGAGCCAGGGTGCCTTCTTGGGGAGGAGGTGGCGGAGGCACCTCCTGAGCTGCATCACCTGCGCAGGACGGAGGGCGAGGCAGCGAGAGGGACGGCGCTGACGAGCTCGGTGATGCGAGCGAGCCAATCCTCGTAGAGGTCGTCGACGGGACAGTAGTGCAGAAGCTCACGCGCCAGGAGCAACGCGGCATGCGCGTCCGTGGGAGCGCGACGGGCGTGCAACGACGAACCAGCTGGAGTCAGCAACGGAGTGGCGGTGCGGCCTTCCCGCCGCACCGAGGGATGCAGTGACGACGCCTGCTGCTCGTTCCCCGCTGGGCCGGTGGCGACATGGGCGGGTGACGGGGAACGACGGGGAGGCCCACCGACGGGAGCCGTCTGGGCGACATGGGTGGCGAGAGCAGCCCGACGCTCAGCGCGAGCCCGGCGAGCGTCATCCACGGACACAACGAATGATCAAACGCGGAACAGTGGAAGAACGATTCCGGCGCCCCCCACCTGGCATGCCAAATGTCGGATGTGGGGTTCCAGCAAAACCCTTAAGGTTCGAACTCTGGGGTGCGCACGAAGATCTCTCCCCTATTGATCCATGTTCGAGCGCCTCGCTGAGAATCTAATCTAAGCGATGAACAACACAAGGGATGCAAGATTTATACTGGTTAGGGCGACCGTTGTGGTGTAATACCCTACTCCAGTTTGTGGTGTGGTGGATTGCCTTTGGGGCTGATGATAAACAGTACAAGGGGAAGAACAACCTCGTGAGAGGTGTTCTTGGGCTGGTGCGGTGAACTACTTGGGTGAGTTCGATCGCCTCTGGGTCTGATGAGAACTCGATCCCCCATCGACTGAGATGGCTATCCCTATTTATAGAGGCCCTGGCCCTCTTCCCAAATATTGAGCGGGAAGGGCGCCAACAATGGCCATTTTGAAGGGGAACATCTAGTACAAGTTATCCTGACTAAAGTTGGTCTTCGGCTGCCAAAGGCACTGGCGATGACGCCGTCTTGGGCTCCACGGTGGCCTCCACCCTACCACTCTGCTGGTCTTGGTCTCGTTGCACCGAAATGGTAACCTTTGCATGATGCCTCGGTACTCTATGCCTGTGCTTGCCCCCTTTGCACCAAAGAGGAAACAAGGACACTGCACAGGCCGGTGCCCGCCTGGCGCCCGCCTGGTCTCGATCGTCATGGCTTGTGTCATGGGCACCTCACGAGGTACTCTTGCCTTGATCTCTCCGCCTCCTCGCGAGCCTGCCTGGTGAGGTCGCTCCTGAGGAAGCCTTGCACCGTCCGCCCCGCGAGGCTTGGCCCCTCGCGAGGGTCTTGAGCTTAAGTTGATGAAGATGGGTCATACTGGGCCACCACTTGAGCCACGCCACAGGCCGCAAGTAGGCAAGTCTAGGGACCCCCGTTCCCAGAACGCCGACAGGCATCGCGTGTGCCATCAGCCCTTGGAGCAGACAGACCAGGGTTGAAGTTGATGCCAAGATTTTTCTTGTTCTTCACAGCAGAATCTTTTGCTAACTAGTAGTTGTGCTTGAAAAGATTGTCTTCACGACACCATAAACATAGATGATGGGTCAGCATTTTCTGGCTTCGGTCCACGTACCATGCATGGGTAGAAGCCTTGAGCAATGGCTTCGGACCTGGACTTGGGCTGAAGATTTTTGTGTAGAATATTTCCCCATGTGACCTTGATTACGTTCTTTTCAGCATATTCAGCAGTCACAAATCTGTATTTGAACCATTCTTCTGCCCAATATATTCGAATCCATTGGATTCGGGTCTTGCACTGATTTTAATTCTCTTCAGGATCTGTCTTGTACATTTCAAATAGATCTGGTGGCAAATCCTTGGCTGTATCCCCATGGTGCTGCCTACCGCCCTTTCGTGCAGATTAGTCAGTTGCCATAATATTCAGACTGAAGGGCTTCAATACAGTTAATGGCTTCCTTTTGCTGGTTAGACATGAACTGGCTTCTGGTGAGTGAATATGACGTTGTAGGAACTCTACAAATGAATGCAGACTATGAGAACCAAGGGATTCTCCCACGGACATGTACCTGTGAAAGCATTAGAGGTGCGAGGGAAGGGGAAGAGGTCATATGCATTCTCAGAAGATTTTGAAGATAAATCAGTTTGAAGACATTGACCTCATAGCGCGTAGACATTCACTTATTTGATGAGAGTTGGTTCCAGATTTGTACGAATCCATGAATAAGTACAAGTGAGGAATCTAACTAGTTGTGAAGCATAAGTGAATATACTTGGCAATATATGAGATGCATAAGAGAACAGATCCAAATTCGGAAGTTAAGAACCCACTTTTGGTTGAAGTGGATGGATCTGACGGATCAAAAAGGCAGTGAAAAGTAAGCTTTAATTACCGCTTGACGAACTACTAGACGAGGTGAAGAGCGAGGCCGAGAAGTTCAACCTCCCGTGCCCTAACTTGGCGAAGGAAGAGACCTACGGCGGTGGCAGAGAGGACGAGGTCCGCGGCCGTTGTGAGGACGACATCAAAGAAGTTGTGGTAGCTAAGCGCTTCATCTCCGGCGACGACGCGAGCTAGCAGAGACGCTAGGGTTTGTGCAAGGTGGCAAGGTGGGAGAAGAGATAATGACCGCAGTGAGTTGTGTATTTATAAGGAAAGGGACAGCATAGTGTAATTACACAGGTGCCCCTAGCGGTTCACATGTGAAGGACACGTGGCATGCATGCAACACATTGAAAGTTGTTCCATATCCCACGCACGCCTGGATTATCGGGTGGTCGTTCCGGCTTCTCTGGTTTTCAGGCGACAAGGATATAGCATTAAAACACATTCAACTTTTCTCTCTTTGTCTTCTGCTGACAAGGACTCAGAGAAGACAATCGCAGTTTCAATAGAATACATATGATTTGGATAGACAGAATCTGAGGTAGAAGCATAGAGGGGGTTAGGGTCCGATCACATTCACTTAGATCAAGAAGATTCAAACATGAAGCCGTAGCTATAAGTGAATGCTGTAGAGGATAGAACACGAATATATGTATATATCAGTATAAGACCAAGTCAACATTGCGAACATAAACGCGAAGATAAATCAAAGTTGAAGACAAACCAAATGCGAAGACTATGCAATTGTGACGCCAATCAAAATACTTCAAACAAGATTTTGGTGGTGGCGTTACCCACCGTATAGGAAGTATTAGACACAGAGACGGCGCACAATCATTGTGGCGCTCCAAAGTCAAATTCTGCGTTAATGTATTCACACTTAGAGTGTATGTCTTCATTGTTTGAAGATATACGTTACTTCGTGTGTTGCACATCTAAGTCATCAACATGCATAAGCGTTAGGATGTGTGTCCAATTACAGGACATTTTAGGTTTCTAATATATTTAGCTCACACCACAACTTGCAAAACCTTTTCTCTTACAAGGCTTTGTGAAGATATCTGCTAATTGCTCTTCAGTGTTGACGTGAATGATATCAATATCTTCCTTCATGACATGATCTCTGATAAAGTGATGACAAATCTGAATGTGCTTTGTCTTCGAATGCTGAACTGGGTTGTTGGCAATCTTGGTGGTGCTTTCATTGTCGCAGTAAAGTGGCACTTGCTTCAGATGGATGCCATAGTCCTTGAAAGTTTGCTTCATCCGTAGAAGCTAAGCGCAGCAAGATCCAGCAGCAATGTATTCGGATTCAGAAGTGGAGAGAGACACACAGTTCTGCTTCTTTGAAGACCAACAGACAAGAGATCGTCCAAGAAAGTGACATGTGCCTGATGTGGACTTGCGATCAACCTTGTCACCAGCATAATCAGCATCTGAGAATCCAACTAGATCAAACTCTGAGCCCTTTGGACACCATAATCCTAGTGTTGGGGTGTAAGCCAAATATCGAAGAATTTGCTTCACTGCTAGGTGATGCGAGTCCTTTGGTGCTGCTTGGAATCGAGCACACATGCAAACTCTAAGCGTGATATCTGGCCTAGATGCACATAAATAGAGTAAAGAACCAATCATGGAGCGGTATACCTTTTGATCGAACTCTTTACCATTGTTGTTGGGGCCCAGATGACTTTTGGTTGGCATTGGCATCGTGTAACCTTTTGCAGTCTTGCATTCCAAACTTCTTCAGGCAATCTTTGAGGTATTTCTCTTGGGATATGAAGATGTCGTTGCACTGCTGACAGATTTGAAGACCGAGGAAGAACTTCAGCTCACCCATCATGGACATCTGATATTGCTCTTGCATCATGTCTCCAAACTCATCACTTTATCTCTTGTCAGTGCAGCTGAAGATAATGTCATCCACATAGATTTGGCACACAAACATTTCACCGTCGTATGTCTTCGTGAAGAGAGTGGGATCTAGGGAACCAGGTTTGAAGCCTTTGCTCTTCAGGAAGTCTTTGAGTGTGTCATACCAAGCGCGAGGGGCTTGTTTGAGGCCATACACTCCCTTATTGAGCTTGTATACCATGTCAGGATGTTTTGGGTCTTCAAAGCCAGTGGTTGTGCAACATATACTTCTCTTCAATCTTCCCATTGAGAAAAGCACTCTTCACATCCATTTGGTACAGGAGGATGTTGTGATGGTTGGCATAGGCTAGCAGTATGCGAATGGCTTCAAGCCTAGCTACCGTAGCAAATGTTTCATCGAAGTCAATCCCTTCAACTTGAGTGTATCCTTGAGCAACGAGACGAGCCTTGTTTCAGACAACTTGACCATGCTCATCTTGTTTGTTGCGATAGATCCATTTGGTGCCTATTATATTGTGCTTGCGAGGATCAGGACGCTTGACCAGTTCCCATACATTGTTCAGCTTGAACTGTTGAAGCTCTTCTTGCATAGCTTGAATCCATTCAGGTTCCATGAAGGCTTCAGCAACTTTCTTGGGTTCAGATATAGAGACAAATGCAAAGTGCCCACAAAAATTATCCAGTTGTGTTGCTCTTGAACGAGTGAGGGGACCAGGTGCATTAATGCTATCAAGTATCTTGTCAATCTATACTTCATTAGCAACACAAGGATGAACTGGGCGAAGATTTTGCCCTTGCTGATCATTGTCTTCATTTTCAGCATTGGCTTCAGGCTGAGAAGTATCTTCAGGTTGACTCGGTGCAGAAATGATAAGTTCTTCTTCAGCCTGTGCCTCTGACGGTATAATTTCTCCAGTTCCCATAAGCTTGATAGATTCACTAGGTGGGACTTCATCTAGCACATTCGGCAGGTGCTCTTTTTGCGAGCCGTTAGTCTTGTCGAACTGACATCCACAGTTTCAACCACTTTATAGTGAAAGAGGTTGAAGACTCTATAGGAGTGCGACTCCTTTCCGTAGCCAGGCATAAAACCTTCATGTGCTTTTGGTACAAATTTTGAAGTGTGATGTGGATCCTTGATCCAGCACCTAGCACCAAATAGTCTAAAGTAACTGACATTTGGCTTCTTACCAGTTAGGAGCTCATAGGATGTCTTCTTGAGAAGCTTGTGAAGATAAACACGGTTGATGACATGGCATGCAGTATCAATAGCTTCAGGCCAGAACTTCCTTGGAGTTTTGTACTCATCAAGCATCATCCGAGCCATCTCAATGAGTGTTCTGTTCTTGCGCTCCACGATGGCATTCTGCTGAGGTGTGTATGGAGCTGAGAACTCATGAGTGATGCCCAATGTATCAAGATAAGTGTCGAGGCCGGTGTTTTTGAACTTTGTGCCGTTGTCACTTCTGATGTGCTTGATCTTGATGCCATAGTTCGTCATGGCATGATTGGTGAATCGTCGGAAGACATCCTGCACTTCATTCTTGTAAAGGATTATATGCACCCATGTGTATCTTGAATAATCATCAACAATGATGAAGCCATAGAGGCAAGGAGTGGTAGTGAGAGTAGAGTAGTGGTAGGGCCAAATAAGTCCATGTGAAGCAGCTCGAAGGGTTGAGATGTTTGTCAGTGTCAAAACCGGCAGATCTCAGGTAGGGGGTCCCGAACTATGTGTCTAAGGTCGATGGTAACAGAAGACAAGGGACATGATGTTTACCCAGGTTCGGGCCCTCTCTACGGAGGAAATACCCGACTTCCTGCTTGATTGATCTTGATGATATAGGCGTTACAAGAGTTGATCTACCTCAAGATCGTAATGGCTAAAACCCTAAAAGTCTAGCCTGTATGATTATGATTGTCCCTACGGATTAAGCCCTCCGGTTTATATAGACACCGGAGAGAACTAGGGTTGTACAAAGTCGGTTACAGAGAAAGGAATCTTCATATTTGGACGCTAAGCTTGCCTTCCACACAAAGAAAAGTCCCATCTGGACACGGGAGAGGGTCTTCGGTCTTTGTATCTTCACAGCTCATCAGTCCGGCCCATGTCTAATAGATTGGACGCCTGAGGACCACTTAGTCCAAGACTCCTTCACTAGCCCCTAAACCAGGCTTCAATGATGAGGTATCCGGCACGCGGATTGTCTTCGGCATTGCAAGGCGGGTTCCTCCTCCGAATACTTCAAAATAGTCTTTGAACGCAACGAACGTGTCCAGCTCTGCAACACAAGTACCACACACAACCGCAGAGAGTATAATATTCCACGAGTCCAATCCGCTGACAACTTTTATAGCGTGACATCATGTCTCTGCCCGGTGATTATTTCGAACCATTTTCGTCCTGCCATTCCATGTTTCGAGACGCTATTTTTATTGGCATGTCTTGTCGAAGCAGAGATCGTGTCCCCTTATTGCAGGATTTCTCATCAATACAGGCATGGGTAATCCAACCGTGCCGTCTGCACAGCCCTTGGGAGTAGGCAAGTTTTGAGGCGAGTGGGGAGGCGCTTGATATTCACTGCCTTTATAAGGAGATAAGGATTCCTCTCTTTCACCCACGCCTTCTCTTTCTCTCTCTGCCCTCCCATTCTCGAGCTCCATCGCCCAACTCCTCATCTTTTCCGCCTCAAGAAAGCTCTTGACCATGTCTGGATCTGGAGCGCAAGGAAAGTGGATGGCCTCCTCCGTCAGGGAGAAGGACATCACCAAGCTTCGGGAGGCCGGGTACCTGGCCAAAGAAATCGCCCACCGGCTTCTGGCCAAGGGGCAAATCATCCCCACCCCAAAGCCCAATGAGAGGTTGGTGTTCATCCCCCATTTAATCCACGGGTTAGGTTTCCTCTCCACCCTTTCATCCGCGGACTCATGTTCTTTTTACGGGCTAGATTTCCACGATCTAGCCCCAAACTCCTTCCTCAACATCTCGGCATTTATTGTCGTGTGCGAGGACTTCCTTCGCATTCCTCCCCACTTCGGAATGTGGCTCAAGATCTTCAATGTGAAGCCGAAGGTGGTAGAGGCTCAACACGCAGAGTGCTGGGGTGCCATGGTGAGCAAGATGCCCAATGTCGCATGGCCAAAGGTACCTTTGTGGAGACCGTCAAAGAGGGGCAGAAACTGTGGTTCTATATCATAGAGCCCCGCAATGCAACCTGGACCGCGGCTCCCAAATTCAAGTCCGGAGCCCCAATGCGACTCACCTCCTGGCTAGAGAAGGGCCTGAATTTGTCTTTGTCAAATGAGCTGATAGTGCTGCAAACACGCATCCAGAGCATGGTGGACAAGAACATCAAGCTCATCAACGTGATCCAGGTGATGCTTATTCGCCGGATTCTTCCTTGCCAATGCCGGACTTGCTATTTATGGGAGCTCGACTCGGCCAAGCACCAGACCCTGCAACGAATCTTCGGCACTATGCACGAAGACATTTGGACTGTGCTTTTCAAGGGTAACGAGACACGACCGGAGACAACCGAGGACCGCGGGCACGACCTGGCCCATCCTGCCAGTGCGGTAAGTCTTTCGCGTTTCAAGGTGTATCCTTTACTTTGCTTATTCAGGGAGGATACCTAAGCCTCAATATTTTTCCAAAGCTAGATGAAGAAGGCGGAGTGGATTAAGTGAACGGCCCTGCTGCCCGAGAAACCATCCATCCCGCTCCTGACGAAGATGCTGGTCCCGGCGCCTTACCAGGAGCCGGAGAAGAAGGCCAAGGGGGCCTGAAGTGGCCTCCGCCGCAAGGGTACTTCGGATATCACATCCGAATACGCCGAGACTCACTCCTCCGCTGCTGAAGACGATGAGGAGGAGGAGGAAGAAAGTAACTACCCCCTGAGGGGGGAAGGAAGAAGAGGGCGGCCTCCTCAAATCTACAGGCAGAGGCATCCAAGAAGGGGAAAACTTCCCTTGCGGATAACTCCGCATGGGACGTTGATAGCAGCCCAGAGCGGCACTCTCGGGATCAGCCCCTGGCCGAATCGTTAGTACTTAAAGACTCTGACGCATTCATATATCTAACCTCTCTTCTTCATTATTTTCACATGTTGAATCATGCACTTACAGTCCGGCTCGGTCCAACCTCGAGCGATCCGTATCCTCGAGGAATTTGCTGGACTCGAAGGCGATGGACAGTGGGTCCCATCCCGAGGCCTCCTCTCCCAAGGCCATGGATGACACCGAGGTGTTGTCCCAAAGGATCCAAGACCAGGGAGAGACTCAGGAGGCCGCCAGGGCGGCGCCGGAGGGTAAAACCTCAGCCGCCGGACACATGGGGGAGCAAATCCCCATGGAGACTGGCGACGGGGGCCATATTTAGTTCGGCCCCCAGCCGAATACGGACCCGGAGGCCTATACGGCTCCGTCATCCGGCGAGCAGCCTCATTCGAAAGAAGGAGGTGTGCCTATTCCTCCGGTGACCTCTGTCCAACCAGCGGCACCGTATGCTCTCTTGGAAGCGCTGCGAAGTGCTTCCATTGTGGAGGAACACCCTACCCTCATGGGTACTGTGATTGAGCAGATTCAGTTCGCGAAGAGCGGATTGACCAAAGCCTGCACAAGCCTTCTAACAGGCTTTGAGGTAAGCAACGCAATTGTGCAAAAAGAATGTCACAGTATAGACAATAGCCCCTGAGACTCTGTCCGGTGTTCAGAAAGAAGAGCCGAACAGAGGATCAAGTATTTGTTCATAGGAGACTAACCATATGCGTCTATGTGATCAAGCAGGCGTCGTTGCTGACTGCGACCTCCCACGCTGCCGAAGTCTCCGGACTGAAGCAGAGACCGGAGCAGGCCGAGGAGGAGCTCGGCCAAGCGAGGAAACTGTCGGTGTCAAAACCGGCAGATCTCGGGTAGGGGGTCCTGAACTGTGCGTCTAAGGTCGATGGTAACAGGAGACAGGGGACACAATGTTTACCCAGGTTCGGGCCTTCTCTATGGAGGTAATAACCTACTTCCTACTTGATTGATCTTGATGAATATGAGTATTACAAGAGTTGATCTACCACGAGATCGTAATGGCTAAACCCTAGGAGTCTAGCTTGTATGACTAGGGTCATGTATATATGTCTATCCGGACTAAGCTCTCCGGTTTATATAGACACTAGAGAGATCTAGGGTTACACGAGGTCGGTTACAGAAAAAGGAATCTTCATAATCGGTCGCCAAGCTTGCCTTCCACGCCAAGGAGAGCCCTATCTGAACACGGGTGCAGTCTTAGGTCTTCGTATCTTCACAGCCCATGAGTCTGGCCCATGGCTATCAGGCCGGACGCCCCGAGGACCCCTTAGTCTAGGACTCCCTCAGTAGCCCCTGAACCTGGGTACAATGACGAGGAGTTCGGTGGGCAGATTTGTCTTCGGCGTCGCAAGGCGGGTTCCCTTCCCGAACTCCAAGATTGTCTTCGGACGTAGTGATTGTATCTGGACCTGTACACACAACCGCAGAGAGTATATTATTCCACGAGTCCAATCCACTGACAACTTTTCATAATGTGACATCACATCTGCTCGGTTCATTATTTCGAACCGTTTTTGTCTCTGGCTCCACGTTTTGAGACGCGGTTGCCATTTGCACATCTTGTCAAAGCAGAGATCGTGTCCCCTTATTGCAGGATTCTCATCAATATGGGTATGGGTAACCCAACTGTGCCGTTTACACATCCCTTGGGAATAGGCGAGTTTTAAGGTGAGTGGGGAGGCGCTTGATATTCATGGCCTTTATAAGGGGATAAGGATTCGTCCGCATTCACTCATGCCTTCTCCTTCCTCTTCCCATTCATTCTCGAGCTCCAGCTCCCAAGCTCTAGCTTTCCCCGCCCGAGAAAGCACTCCAACCATGTCCGGATCCGGAGCTGGAGGCAAGTGGATGGCCTCCTCCATTAAGAAGAAGGACATCAAGGAGCTCCGAGAGGCCGGATACCTGGCCAAGGAGATCGTTCACCGACTCCCGGCCAAGGGACAGATCATCCCTACCCTAGAGCCCCATGAGAGGGTTATGTTTCTCACACATTTCGTCCATGGGCTGGGATTCCCTCTCCACCCTTTTGTCTGCGGACTGATGTTTTACTACGGGCTGGACTTCCATGATCTAGCCCCCAACTTTATCCTCAACATCTCAGCATTTATTATCGTGTGCGAGGCCTTTCTCCGCATCCCACCTCTCTTCGGCCTATGGCTGAAGACCTTCAATGTGAAAACGAAGGTGGTGAGCGGCCAACAAGCAGAGTGCGGAGGCGCCATGGTGGGCAAGATGCCCAATGTCACCTGGCCTGAAGGATGCTTTGTGGAGGCAGTGAAGGGGTGGCAATCGGGGTGGTTCTACATCACCGAGCCACGCGAAACCAACTGGGTGGTGGCCCCCGAATTCCGATCCGGAGTACCAATGCAGCTCACCTCCTGGCAAGAGAAGGGCCTAACCTGGGGTTCCTCGAACAAGTTGACTGGGCTCCAGACGTGCGTCCAGAACATAATAACCAAGAGAGTCAAGCTTGGCAACGTGATCCAGGTTATGCTCATTCACCGGATCCTTCCATACCAATGCCAGGCTTGCTATTTGTGGGAGTTCGATCCGGCCAAGAACTAGACGCTACTAGAGCTCTTCTGCACGATGCACGAAGACATCTGGAAAGTGCTCTTCAAGGACGGTGAGACACCGCCGCCCACGACCGAGGATCACGGGCTTAGCTTAAAACGCCAGGGTAATTCGGTAAGTTCTTTCATGTTTTCAAGGTATACCATTTACTGGCATATTTTGAGGAAGGAGTCTAAGCCTTCCTATCAATTTGTTCAGGCCTGGATCGAGATAGCGGGGTGGATTAACTGTACGGCTCCGCTACCCGAAGACCAAGAAATCCCACGTATGGCGAAGATGTTGTTTCCGGCGCCTTATGAGGTGCCGGAGAAGAAGGCCAAGAAAACGGCCAAGGGGGCCAGGAGTGGCCCTCGCTGAAAAGGCGCTTCGGACATGACGTCCGAAGACGAGACTAACTCTTCGGCCGCCGGAGACGATGAGGAGGAGGAGGAAGAGAGCGACTCCCTCCCTGAGGGGGGAAGGAAGAAAAGGGCGGCCTCCACAAATCTCGAGGTGAAGGCACCCACGAGGGGGAAGGGCTCCCTCGCGGATAACTCCCCGTGGGATGTTGATAGTAGTCCGGAGCGATCCCCCAGACCAAGCCTCGGGCCGCATCATAAGTACCAAAAACCTTATGCACATCCAAATGTCTGGCCTTTCTGCTTTGTAATATTAATGTATTTAAATTATGCCATTGCAGTCCGGCCCGTGACAGCTCCCTGCGATCCTCAATAGGAGGTTCGCTAGATTCAAAGGAGATGTCCAGCGTGTCACCACAGCCCGCTCACTCTCCCCGGCCAAGGGTGATGGAGAGGTGGTGTCCCAAAGGACCTTCCCAGGTCATGGAGAGATTCCGGAGGCCGTCGGGGGGGAGCGCCAAAGGATGACTCCTCGGCCATCGGCCACATAGGGGAAACATCCCCCATGAGGACTGGTGATGGGGGCCAAGTTCAATTCGGCCCCCAGCCGGATACCATTCCGGAGACCTACGCGGCTTCGGAGTCAAGCGAGCAGCCTTCCCCAAAATGAGGACGTGTGCCTGTTCCACCGGTGACCTCTGTCCAATCAGAGGCACCGGATAATCTGCTTGAAGCGCTGCGAGGCGCTTCCATTGTGGATGAACACCGTATCCTTATGGGTATGGTGATCGAGAAGGTTCAGTCCGCCAAAGGTGGACTGACCGAAGCCTACACTAGCCTTCTAACAGGCTTTGAGGTAAGTAATGTAATTTTAGAAAATATATCACAGTGTAGACAGTAGCCCCTGATGCTCTGTTCGGTGTTCGGAAAGAAAAACCAAACAAAGGATCACAATAATTTATGCAGGAGTCTAACATAAGATGTCTATGTGAATAAGCAGGTGTCGCTGCTGGCTGCTGCCGCTCATACTGCGGAGGTCTCTGGACTGAAGCAGAACCTGCAGCGGGCCGGGGAAGAGCTCGGCCTCATGAAGAAGCAGCTGGAGGACAGCCAAGGTATGCAGTAACCTGCGTGTATATTTAGGAAGGATGAATGGTTCGTGCTAACTAAAGTGTCATGAACTTTACTAGGGGCCACGGCCGAGGTGGCAGCCCTTAAGAAGGCATTAGCCGAGGCCAAGGACAAAGCGGCCAAGGAACGCGCCGCGCACGAGAAGCAGGAGGCCCGGGTCAGCGAGGTCCAGCAAGAGCTCCATGACACCATCATGAAATATGAGTCCTTGGAGTGTGATTCTAAGACGCAAGGGTCCGAACTTGCGAAGGCCTGCCAGAGCGCACAAGATGCCCGAGCCGAAGCCCAGAGCGCCCTCCAGGAAATCCAGGCAGCCAAGAAGATCGCGGAGGGTAAGGCTTTCATTACGCAAAGCAAGTATGCGAAGGAAACGTTCCTTTTATTTACCCGAATTTGGAGCTCTCCAGGGGCGTTTACGGATCTGCCGTGCAGCATATCAGATGCTGCCGAGTTGTACCAAGCCGAAGAAGGGAGTTCTAAGGACAAGTTGTTCGGGTCTCAGTACCTTGGACCAGAACATCCGGTGCCCTTTATCGACCAGCTGAAACAGCTGGTCGAGCTGCACAAGGCGGCCGAGCTGTCCATGAAGGACATAATAGTCTGGCTATGGCCTGCCGAGCCCATGCCCACTAGCTACTTCGGATTTGTGAAGCGGCTTGTGAGTGCCTGCCCACGACTTGAAGTCTTGAAGCAGTCGGTCTGCATTGAAGGTGCCCGGATGGCCTTTTCCCGCACCAAGATGCACTGGGCAAAAATGGATGCCAAGAAGCTGATGACCGAGGGACCGCCCGAGGGCAAGGAGCACCACCGACCCGAGCTATATTTTGATAGTGTCATGGAGGGATCCCGCCTTGTGGCGGAGCAATGTGCGAGGATCTTATATTCCCATGAAAACATTCATGTTATCATGTCCTGTAATATGAAACAAATCGTTATGTAATATAATGCTTGTGACTTTGAAATGTTACCTCCTATGCGGCCGTGTTGTATGATATCTGAGGGTTGGCCAGTCGTCGGCTTCTGCCCCCACGTAGGTAGTACGGAGGTGTTCGGGATGGAATCTAAACAATCTTGACCCAATTATATGGTCCTTGAAGGAGTTGTTTAGCGTAACGAACCAGGCAATCAGACAATGCGGCTTTAACGCCCTCACTTAGCCATAGGAGTTTGACAAATAAAAATGTTGGCGCAGCCCCTAGTATCGGACTAGAGTGCTATGAGCGCCTGATCGGGAAGTACCGACCCTTCGCGTAATGCAGAAGAAATGTCCAACGATTTGCAACCTCCGAACAGCTGACCGGCTCTCGCCGCATCATGACAGTCAGTTTTTGGCTTTCTCTACTGAGGTGCTCATCTGGGTAAACCAGGGCACAATCGCAGTAGTTCTCCCTTTACTACCTTAGCCTATGTAGCGGAACATAAGGTAGTAAGCACGGGAGCTGGGCAACCCAACTATTGACCAAAGACATGATTCAGAGCCAATGCATATAATGCTAAATTCGGGGTGCCGAACTTTTCTATAAGAAGTGTTCGGACTTTTTTTCCGTATCATGGGGCGCTGGGGAGCCCCTGGCAAATATGAAACGTACCAAAGTGTACGGGTGCTAGAAAATAAGTTATAAATGGGAAAAGGAAAACAGAAAGAGAGCAGAGATAATATCTGGGGTCCTTAAACTTGGGCCGCAAACTATTTCCCTTATAATTGGATTAATTCGTCAAAGCGCAATGATACAAATAGTGAAATAAGCAACCGGCTCTTTATCATGCCATGACCAAAGGCGAGCTGCGTGTGGGTCTTGCAACAGGTAGAGCGGTCGTTGAATTAACCTCTAGAGCTTCCCCTATACGTCTATGTTTCTTGCATCCTGGTATATTTATCCTTTGACAGAACAGGTAATCAGGCCGCCATAGAAGGCCTATGTTAAAGAAACCAGAAAAAGGAAAAAAGGAAATGGAGAAAGTATATGTGTGTCTGGGATCGGTCGAGCCGAACTGTGGATCACAAGCTAGTTGTGCCTCCGTTGATGCCCATGGAATTTCAAGTGCGTAATTATGTACGTGTGGTATGAGTGCCAGTACTTGATCGGGACTGGGCTGGAGGCCAAATTGCTAATCGAGCTCTTGATGAGCTGAGCTGTCCTGTTGCAGCGTAGTCCGGACCCTCTTTATGGTGTCCAGGGGCTCGGCAGCCGGATTGCGGTTCTGCTTGAGAAGGCCGCTTTGTACTTCTACTGCTAGGGCGGCGGTGTGCTCCTTTGTACGAAGGGAGTGTTCTGTGTTTCCGTTGACCTTTATGATGCCGCGTGGACCGGGCATCTTGAGCTTAAGATAAGCATATGCGGTAATGTGTTGAACCGAGCAAATGCGGTCCGTCCGAGCAGTGCATGATAACCGCGGCGGAATGGGACGATGTCGAAGATTAACTCTTCGATTTGGAAATTGTCAGGGGATCCGAAGACAACCTCTAGTGTGATTGAGCCCGTACAGCGGGCCTCTACACCTTGTATGACTCCTTTGAAGGTAGTCTTTGTTGGCTTGATCCTTGATGGATTAATGCCCATTTTGCGCACTGTGTCTTGATAGAGCAGATTGAGGCTGCTACCACTGTCCATGAGGACTCGTGTTAGGTGAAATCCGTCAATGATTGGGTCGAGGGCCAGTGCAGCTGAACTGCCGTGACGGATACTAGTCGGATGATCCCGACGATCAAAGGTGATCGGGAATGACCACCATGGATTGAATTTCGGGGCGACTGGCTCTATCGCCTAGACGTCCCTGAGTGCGCGCTTGCGCTCCCTTTTGGGGATGTGTGTAGCATATATCATGTTCACTGTTTTGACTTGAGGGGGAAACTTCTTCTGTCCTCCTGTGTTCGGTTGTCTGGCTCCTCGTCCTCGTCCTTGCTTTGTGATCCCCTTTCTTGTTTTTGGCGTTTAATTTGCCAACCTGTTTAAAAACCCAACAATCTCTGTTGTTATGATTGGATGGTTTGCCTCGGGTGCCTTGTATCTGGCACGGACGATCGAGTATGCGGTCTAAGCTGGATGATCCCTGGTTGTTTCTTTTCTACGGTTTCTTCTGCTGGCCGGACTTGGAGCCACTGAATCTGGCGTTGACTGTACTGTCGTCGGTATTGTCACCATTGCTTTGGCGCTTGCGTATATTACATCAGAGCTTGCCGTTGCTATTTTTTGACCTCAGATGGCCCTGCCTCGTTGGCTGTGTTTTTGCTGCGAGCCAGCCAACTTCCTCACCCGCGCAAAAGCGGGTTATGAGTGTCGTGAGGGCTGCCTTGGATTTTGGCTTTTCCTGGTCGAGGTGGCAGGCGAGCCATTCATCATGAATGCTATGTTTAAAGGCCGCTAGGGCTTCGGCATCTGGACAGTCGATGATCTGGTTCTTTTTAGTTAGGAACCTAGTCCAGAATTTCCTGGCCGACTCTCCAGGATGTTGGACTATGTGACTAGAGTCATCGGCATCTGGTGGCCAGACATATGTACCTTGGAAGTTGTCAAGGAAAGTTTCTTCCAAGTCCTCCCAACTGCCAATGGAATTTTTGGGCAAACTGTGCCAAGCTGGCCCTTTGAGTTTTAGTGGGAGGTATTTGATGGCGTGAAGATCATCCCCGCGGGCCACATGGATGTGGAGAATAAAATCCTCGATCCATACCGCGGGATCGGTTGTTCCATCGTATGATTCGATGTTTACGGGTTTTCATGATCCAGTACTTCGTCAATGAAGCAAAGAAGGTGTGCGACACCTCTATATCGGGCCGCATCGCGACATAACTCCGATGGATTCCGTCTGTGGTTTTCGGCCCGGGCATGACTAGGTTTGTCGCGTCCGATTAGATAACCATCCTCGGGTGTTAAGGCACGTCCTTGCGGTCCGTAGATCGATCTTGTATGTCCTTCTCTACTGTCCAGGTCCTGATGAAGGTCATATGTATAACCCCGAGCTGTCTTGTCCCTGCCTTTACGGCGAGGAGGGTCAGTCTGGTTTTCGGCCCGAGTTGCCGTTATATCCCGGCCGCGCGGTGGTCGGTCCGCCGCATTGCACGATGCTGGTGCGGGTGCTACCGCCTCATCATCGAACTGAGGTTGCAATTTGCGCTTCGGGTAACTTTTAGCTGGGCGCTTAAGGCCGTAATCCTCGGCTGCCAGGACATCAGTCCATCTGTCATTGAGCAGGTCTTGATCAACTTGAAGCTGCTGGTGCTTCTTTTTCAGGCTCCTGGCCGTGGCTATTAGCTGAAGCTTAAAGCGCTCCTGCTCGAGAGGTTCCTCGGGCACAATGAAGTCTTCATTGCCGAGGCTCACCTTCTCCTCAGAGAGCGGATGGTAACTACCATCCTCCGAGTCTTCTTCTATGGCCTGTTCATCGGGGCTGACTTGCCCATCTTCCCGATTGTCTCGTTTGGCAGGTTGTTCATCGGGTTCCTCTGTGTCTTCGTTGTCATCCGGAGTGTTGTCGTTTCCTGTGCTAGTGTTGTTGTCTCTATTGCGGCGTGATTTAGAGCGGCGCCGCTGACGCCGGTGCTTTGGTTGTGTCTTTGGAGGGTGATACGTCTCCGTCGTATCTACTTTTCCAACCACTTTTGCCCTTATTTTGGACTCTAACTTGTATGATTTGAATGGAACTAACCCGGACTGATGCTGTTTTCAGCAGAATTTCCATGATGTTGTTTTATGTGCAGAAAACAAAAGTTCTCGGAATGACCTGAAACTCCACGGGATGTCTTATAAAAAATAATAAAAAAATCCTCGCCAAAGATGAATACCAGGGGGCCCACACCCTGTCCACGAGGGTGGGGGGCGCGCCCCCCCTCCTGGGCGCGCCCCCCTACCTCATGGGCCCCCTGGAGACCCTCCGACGCCAACTCCAACTCCATATATTGGCTTCCGGGGAGAAAAAATCGAAGAGAAGAAATCATCGCGTTTTACGATACGGAGCCGCCGCCAAGCCATAATCTCTCTCGGGAGGGCTGATCTGGAGTCCGTTCAGGGCTCCAAAGAAGGGGATTCGTCGCCATCGTCATCATCAACCATCCTCCATCACCAATTTCATAATGCTCACCGCCGTGCATGAGTAATTCCATCGTAGGCTTGCTGGACGGTGATGGGTTGGATGAGATTTATCATGTAATCGAGTTAGTTTTGTTCGGGTTTGATCCCTAGTATGCACTATGTTCTGAGATTGATGTTGCTATGACTTTGCTATGCTTAATTCTTGTCACTAGGGCCCGAGTGCCATGATTTCAGATCTGAACCTATTAAGTTTTCATGAATATATGTGAGTTCTTGATCCTATCTTGCAAGTCTATAGTCACCTACTATGTGTTATGATCCGGCAACCCCGAAGTGACAATAATCGGGACCACTCCCGGTGATGACCATAGTTTGAGGAGTTCATGTATTCACTATGTGCTAATGCTTTGTTCCGGTTCTCTATTAAAAGGAGGCCTTAATATCCCTTAGTTTCCAATAGGACCCCGCTGCCACGGGAGGGTAGGAAAAAGATGTCATGCAAGTTCTTTTCCATAAGCATGTATGACTATATTCGGAATACATGCCTACATTACATTAATGAATTGGAGCTAGTTCTTCGTCACCCTATGTTATGACTGTTACATGACAAACCGCATCCGGCATAATTATCCATCACTAATACAGTGCCTACAAGTTTCCCATATACTGGTTCTCGCTTATTTACTTTTCCGTTGCTACTGTTACAATCACTACAAAATACCAAAAACATTACTTTTGCTGTCTTTACTTTTGTTACCATTACCACCACTATCATATTACTTTGCTACTAAACACTTTGCTGCAGATACTAAGTTTCCAGGTGTGGTTGAATTGTCAACTCAGCTGCTAATACTTGAGAATATTCTTTGGCTCCCCTTGTGTCGAATCAATAAATTTGGGTTGAATACTCTACCCTCGAAAACTGTTGTGATCCCCTATACTTGTGGGTTATCAAGACCTTTTTCTGGCGTTGCTGCCAGGGAGCATAGCTCTATTCTTTGAGTCACTTGGGATTTATATCTGCTGGACACTATGAAGAACTTGAAAGATGCTAAGACAACAATTTATCCCTCAACTACGAGGGGAGGTAAGGAACTGCCATCTAGCTCTGCACTTGATTCAGCTTCTGTTATGAGTAAGTTAGTGACACCTAAAACTGCTTCTGCTATTCGTTCCGATATGTCGCATGTTATTGATGATGCCACTTCTGCTATGCATGATACTTATGATGAAACTACTTCTATGCTTGATACTACTGTGCCCCTTGGTAAATTTCTTGATGAACAGATTTCTAGGTCTAGAGAAAGAGAAATTATTGAATATGAATACGATGATGAGAGTGATGATGAGAATATGCCTGCTATTCCTGAGGGTTATCTTTTTGATGCGAAATCTTCTGCAGCTATTTTTGCCTGCCAGGATATATATGAACTTAAGAGGCTGCTAGTTAAATGGAGTAAAGAATCTCTAAGAGATAGAATGAAACCCGACCCTACTTTTGCTACTTCACCTATCTGTGTTCCCGATAAGGATTGTTATGAATTTTCTGTTGATCCAGATATAATTACTTTGGTTGAATCTGATCCTTTCTATGGCTATGAATCTGAAACTGTTGTGGCACATCTTACTAAGTTAAATGATATAGCCGCCCTGTTCACTAATGATGAGAGATCGCGCTACCTTTATATACTCAAAATATTTTCGTTCTCATTAAAGGGTGATGCTAAGATATGATTTAATTCTCTTGATCCTGATTGTGTGCGTAGTCCCCAAGATATGATTTATTACTTCTCTGCTAAATATTTCCCTGCTCATAAGAAACAAGCTGCTTTCAGGGAATTACAACTTCGTGCAAATTAAAGAAGAGAGTCTGCCACAATCTTGGGGGAGGCTTCTCGAGTTACTTAATGCTTTGCCTCATCATCCTCTTAAGAAACATGAAATACTTGATATCTTTTATAATGGACTAACTGATGCTTCCAGAGATTACCTGGATAGTTGTGATGGTTCTCTTTTCAGGGAAAGAACACCGGATGAAGCTGAAATTCTATTGAATAATATGTTGACAAATGAAAATATTTGGGCACCTCCCGAGCCACCTCCTGAGCCAGATCCAGAGCCAATTACTGATCCTATTCCTAAACCAACTCCGAAAAAGAGAGGTGTTCTATTTCTCAGTCCCGAAGATATGCAAGAGGCAAAGAAATCTATGAAAGAAAAAGGTATTAAAGCTGAAGATGTTAAGAATTTACCTCCTATTGAAGAAATACACGGTCTTAATTGACCGCCTGTTGAAGAAGTATATGATCTGAATTCCTTATTCACGGAAGAACCTCCTAATCCTGATATCCCGACACAGGTAGTAAAGGTAAATTCTCTCTATAGATATGATAAAGCTGAAGTCCCTCCTACTAAAATTGCTAGTCAGTGCTTGGATGAGTTTGATGACTTTATGTTTAAGCAAAATGACTTTAATGCTTATTTTGGTAGACAATTAAAATAGAATACCTTTATGATTAAACGCTTGGGGTGATTTTATGGCTAATATTAGAGATGAACTTAAACTTGTTAGCAAACATGCTTCTATGGTTACCACTCAAGTAGCACAAGTACTTAAAGCTCAGAAAGAAGTGCTTGACGAAATGAATAGTAAGAAAAATGATTATGTTGTTAGAGTGGCTACTAGAACTGGTAGAATGACTCAGGAACCTTTGTATCCTGAAGGCCACCCTAAGAGAATCGAGCAAGATTCTCAGAGAAATAACATTGATGTACCTAGTTCTTCTAAAACGAAGAAAAAGAAAAATGATAGGACTTTGCAAACTTTTAGTGAACCTATTGCTGAACCACCTGAGAATCCAAATGATATCTCTATGTCTGATGCTGAAACACAATCTGGTAATGAACATGAACCTAGTGGAAATATTAATGATGATGTTCATGATGATGCTCAACCTAGTAATGATAATGATGTAGAAGTTGAACCTGCTGTTGATCTTGATAACCCACAATCAAGGAATCAACGTTATGATAAAAGAGACTTCGTTGCTTGGAAACATGGTAAAGAAAGGGAACCATGGGTTCAGAAACCCATGCCTTTTCCTCCGAAACCATCCAAGAAAAAGGATGATGAGGATTTTGAGCGCTTTGCTGAAATGATTAGACCCATCTTTTTGCGTATGCGATTAACTGATGTGCTCAAAACAAATCCTTATGCTAAGTATATGAAGGATATCATTACTAATAAAAGAAAGATACCGGAAGCTAAAATTTCCACCATGCTTGCTAATTATACTTTTAAGGGTGGAATACAAAAGAAACTTGGAGATCCAGGAGTACCTACTATACCATGCTCCATTAAGAGAAATTATGTTAAAACTGCTTTCTGTGATCTTGGAGCCGGTGTTAGTGTTATGCCTCTCTCTTTATATCATAGACTTGACTTGAATAAGTCGACACCTACTGAACTATCATTGCAAATGGTTGATAAATCAACTACTATACCTGTCGGTATTTGTGAGGATGTGCCTGTTGTAGTTGCAAACATTACTATTTTAACGGACTTTGTTATTCTTGATATTCCCGAGGATGATAGTATGCTGGATGTCCCACATGTCAGCGAAAGGAGTGGGACATGAACAACGTGGTAGAGCGTCTCCACTTCTGGGTCGGAGACCACACATAGTAGTACTAGTGGTATGAACGATACAAAGTGCGACCCAGAGAGAAAGACACGTCTAGTTGGAAGGTCTCGGAGCATACACGTAAACTAATATAAAACCTAATATGTGCCTCCAATTAATATAGTAGTAGTAGAGTACTTAGGCACGTAGTCCATAACATCACCGGGCATTGCACGTACAATATTTAGTGGTAGTAAGAGACAATTGCCTATATGCCACACATGTTCATACTATTTGTGACTTCCTACTTCACTTACTACGCTACATTACTCAGGTTCGTACCTCCACTCCTGGGTACAAGTCCGTCTCGTAGTTTCAGTCCCACGTGTTCTTCATAGATGGAACGATCAATAACTGTGGGCAACGGGAGTCCATATCATCACAGTTAGTGTGGCTCCCCACCATGGAGACTCATCCAAACTATGGTCAGCCTCGATGCAGAGCAGTCGTGTGCACCGGGAAGCAGCGCTCTCTCGACCGTCGCACTACTTCAAAGCCGGTGCCAGTGAGAAGACGCCTCCGCTCTGGCCAGGTATTAATGCGGCACTGACGTTCCGGGGCGATGTTGACCGTTTCATGTGGGAAGTGCGCACCGGCAAGGGAGGAGGGTCGGGTCGGCCAGGGCGGTCAGACGCGGGCGTGGTGGTGGTATTGGTTTTGAACCGTTTCAGGTGTAGTACTGGTAGTTTGCGAAACTACTCAATTATTGCACTCAGTTTCCTAAGAAAATGTGGTAAAAAACGTTACTCCATAGCCCGCTTCCCTTCTCCTTCCTCTTCCACCGCGCCCGCGCACGTCCGCGGGAAGCGACAAGTCAACTAAGGAGTGCTAGCACAAAAAGATGCATGCATGACCACTAAAATTTCCAGATTAAAGCACCGCTCCGATGGGAGTATGGCGTATGTCATTATCTTCGGCTGGGCCTGGGCTACCGGGCTACGGCGACCAGAGAAGAGGCGGCGGGAGGGGAATGAATGCAGCTACTGTTTGGGTTCGCCGTCTGGCTTAAATAAATGCACCATCACGTGTACCCGCGGGTGCACAAATTGCAACATACGTGTCTGCTTAAGTGGGCGTCACGTAACTGGTGTGTGTGAGAGATTCAGAGAGATAGAGTGCGTGTGTGTGACTCTACTCTTCGGACATGTACTCAACCTTTTTCATCGGGATATAAGTATAATGGTATTACACTTTAGCTAGTGATTTACATGGCCATGTTAACGTGGTTGTGTAAAAAATGTCACTTCCTACTCATGATTTGTGTTATATAATTACTAGCAAGATGCTCGTGCATTGCACGGAACATCAATATGCATTATTTTACAAAACACCTGTTGTGATTGACCCATGCAGGAGTAATCCAATGTGTAAAAAGTAATGATATCTCGAGAATTTTATCGGAAAACTGGTATCTCGATAATTTCATCAAAAAATGAAAGATGAGAGATAAGGTGAGGAGGAGTAGAGCGTGGTGGCGACTGGTGGTCGGATTGGGTGGAGGCATGGGGATGGACGACGCCGGCAAGCGGCAGTGGCCACCATGCTAGATTGTTCCAGAGACTTCCTTTTTAATTGCTCGGCAATGAGGTTGTGGGATATAAGGACGATGAACAAGGCAAGGCCTTGTCTGTAAATGTGGAGAGAGGTGTGGGTATCTTTTGTAAAATTGTCATAGTTTGCTTTCTACCCGTCAAATATAGATCAGACGGTCTATATTACAATACGGCAGGCACACCATCATCACCAACTCATTTTTTTATAAGAGTAGAGATGATAAGTTTGCTAAGTACAAAAGTAAAGTGGAATTTATCCATGTTATACAAGTAAATTAAGGTGATTGATTATCATACGGGTAAGGTTGGACGAAGGGTGGTAGGAACAAATGCTCCGCCTAGAGCATGTGTGTGTGAGATGGAGTCTTAGTGTGTGGGGTGGGGGTGTGTGTGTGTGACGTGGGGTCCTCGATGGCGGATGTAATTTAAGTGTGTGTGGCTTCATCATAGTGTATGACAGAGGCCACCAACGAGGGGGTGCGAGAGAGAAAAGGCCCGTAGAGAGGGAAGAGAAGGCGTGTGCGCGTGAGAGGAGTCGACATCAAGAGAACGTGTTTGTTCGAGAGACACCAAGGAAGACTACTATATATCGATGGTGCATGTAGGTAGGATTTAAACAAAGGGATGGTCGTATTGGTTTCGGGGATCTAGGGGAAGAGTTAGAGACAGGGGGGTAGCTAGTGGGAGATTGTTAAGTGTGAGTGTGTGTTTTACCCATCCAGGCGGAAGTTATGTGCACACAAGAAGAGAACGATTTGATGTGGCGTTAGGGTTGAGGGTAATTAACTATGTATGGAGACATAGGAGACCTTGAACGTGCATGTGCGAGAGGTATACATGTATACGTGGGATGTGTGTGTGCGCGCGCGAGCATGATCGAGATAAAAGAAAGAAGACATAAGTCATAAGATCAACGATATGGGAGAGATTGGTATGACAATATGCATGCATGTGACAGTGCAGGGAAGAAGGCTCGATAATTGAGCATGTGTTTTTGTCTTTAAGAGATAGTGGCGTGGGCTGGAGCATGCATCTATGTCAAGCAGAGGGAGCAAGACACAACGATTGTGCAAAAGAGATCAACCTATAAATGCATGTATGGAGAGACATATATAGTGTGGGTGATAGGAAGCAAGAGTGCATGCGAGAAAGAAATGTTGACGGAGAAACTACAAATAGATACAGAGATAGAGATGCTAGATAGAGGGACATTGGCTAGTTTGAGTGTTCGAGATGACTGCCGGGTGGTTCAGAGGGTGAAGTTATGTGTGTGTGAGAGAAAGATAAAAAGAGGGCACTTGACTTCATGTAGAGAGAAACATATACAGTGTGCGTGATAGGAAGCAAGAGTAAGGGAGAGAAAGAAGGTTGATGGAGAAAGAGATAAATAGAAATATAAAGATGCTAGCTAGTGTGTGTTAGAGATAGGAGTCGAGTGAATCAGAAGGCTGAGTTATGTGTGTGGGTGTGAGAGAGATAGAGAGAGTGTGCATGTGAGTCACATACAAACAAATATATGTAGCGACCTGACCTCAGACAATCAAGTCTCTGTGCTTCAGTGTCATCCCTGGATCGGTAATGCTGATACACACAGTACTCGAATGGAATTATAACAGAGTAGAAATCACACACATATTACATTGAATGTCTCAAAAGAGAACTTATTACAATAAATATGGCTTAAGGCCATCTAATAAGATAACAGCGGAAGGCTTGGAAGATAAAGTGAGTCCATCAACTCCAACGGCATAGCGGAGTGCATGACAAATGACCTATGGCACCTTACTCGTCGTCTGAAAAGTCTGCAACATGATATGTTGCAGCCCGAAAATGGGTCAGCACATGGAATATGCTGGAAATATAACAAAATAGAGCAATGAACAGATAAATGCTATCACTACACACTACAAAAAAAGACACATCCGTGACATTTTGGGCTAAACGAATTTTTTTCTGTCATACTTATGACACTTCTATGACAATAATTGTGAAAAAACACAGTATCATCATAGATGTGGTGGGGTCCTATTTCTATGACAAAATATCATGACAGAAAATGGGCTTTTCGTCCTGGGCGGGCCGGAGACGCAGCTACATGACATTCTTTGGGTCGTCCATGACGGAAAAAACCATGTTAGAAGCGAGGGCGAGGAAAATATCGGGGTGTTCCCGGTTATGATGGGTGGTCGGGGCCGAGCGATGCGCCTCTCTCTCGTACACGCACGCGCGTGGGTGCGAGGCGTTGGGCTCTAACTGAACCCGAGCGATTGCACTGCAGGCTACACGTTACTGAACACGAGTGATCGATAGATGGCTGTTAACTGAACCCGATCGAGTGATTCCTTCGCTACTACTGCTAACTGATCGAT